>NC_056736.1:670347081-670377081 GCF_019279795.1 Protopterus annectens
AAATTGGCAAGGCGTGCAACGGCCCACAGGGGCAGCTAGTCTAGTACTTGCATATGAGGGCTACCTTACAGGTAGCCAAACAAGCAAAACACTTCCACTTACTAGTATACACCTTACATGCAGACGTCTTCTGAGATGAAGACAAGATATGCACCACTCTACTGGAAAGCGTAGGATTTCTGGCCATCAAGGGGATTGGAAGAACCACGTAGTCAACTGGTTGGGCATTTCCAGGCCTAGCAGGTGACAGATCACATCCAGAATGGGATCCAAGACCCAAGGAGGGCATTTCAGAAGAGGCCAAAGCAAGGGAAACCACATCTGATGGGGCCAAAAGGGAGCAATGAGGATTACAGTCACTCTGCAATGGGCTATCTTTTGAAGAAACTTTATTATCACCAGAGCTGGGGAATAATCATAAAGAAGACCTGTGTTCAAGCATACAGAACAGTGTCCTTGGGTGAATATATTGGTGTTATGAGGGGATGCAAACCGATCTCAACAAAGAGTGCCCCAGCGCTGAAAACTTCCAGTGGCCACTCTCATATTCGGGGACCACTCGTGGAAAAAGAATGCTCCTGCTCAAATTGTTTGCTAATGTGTTGCATCTCCCTGGGATATGTGTTGCAACCAGAAACCATTGCGACAAAATCTCCCACTGCCACATTCTCACGGCCTCCAAAGAGGATATGAATGTGTCCTCCCATTTGTTCAAGTACCTGTTAAGAGAAAAAGTTTTAAAACATACTGTTATTTGTCTTTTTCCTGTTCTTGCAAAGTGAACATGTTATTTGTTGGGATATGCCTATCAAAGATGGGCCTCATCTGTGAACAAAATGCAGCATTGCTTATGAACCTGAATGATATCTGTTTTCTGCATTTCAGAATACAGAGATTTGGTTATAGCTCAGTGAAGCCTGGGATAAGGATGCACGGTCGACTAAGAGTTAATTTACTGGGGCAGGCTGTGTCTCCTGGAAAATTTGAGCTACCGTTGTTCAACTGAACATTCTGTACTTCTTGAACATTCTGTACTAGCTGTGGGTTTGAGGTAATTTGTGATAAACATGTTTATCCTATATGTTTTTCATAGCCAACTGTCAATGGTCAGAAATGTAACAAAAAGTTGTTATGCTTGCAGTATAAAAGTTGATGTCAGTAAACAAGTTGGTCAGAGGAGATCAGATCAGTCCAGACCGGACATCTTGGCCAGCATGCTGTGTAATCTGGTTAACTGCTAATAAAGGAAAATTCATCGCCTGAGGCAAATGCGACTCGTTTGAATTTTTTCTTCTGACATTTTGGTCCTTCGGACCGGAAACCTCTACGAAGATGCGGATCAGACCAACAAACCTGTGCAGGTGAGGGTTTCTCATCTTAAGATTCCCTCGACTGAAAGCCCTCCGACTGATTTGTCGTTGAAAGGAGGCCGGCTGCTCTCCGATCCCTATCTGAGGGATGGTTTCTGAACGAAAAAGGGAAACGGAGTCTCATCTGGTTCAGGTTGGATGAAAAATAAATTTCTTTTAATTTAATCTTGTCGACAAGGTTTTATTTTTAGTTAAGGATGGGTAGGATTACTTGTTAAGATTATTTTGTTAGGGTCACCCGTTAAGCTAGTCCCATTTTATAATAAGCCCTGCAAAATAATTTTGATACAGTCCTAAATACCTGAGGGGAAAAAAAAAAAAAAAAAAAAAAAAAAAAAAAAGGGAAAGGTAAAATAAGAAATCTAGGAGAAACATGGCTTCGAGTTGCTGCAATTGTGAGAGTGATGCCTGTTTAAATGTTGATGCTAAGTATATGAAAAGTTTAAACAAAAATAATGTTAAATTTTTGAAAAAGTGGAAGTCGAGATATGATTTTGAGGGTACACTGAATAAGAATACCTGTGCAAAATTGGTTAGAGATTTGAAAAGAGATGCGGGTACTAGAACTAAACACAAAGACAATTGGGATTTCCCCAAGTACAAAAATGGTTAGAAGAGGCAAATAAACGAGCTATGAAAGAAAAACAGTGCCAGGAAAAAGAAAAAATAAATCAAAAGGGATCACTGGTGCCAAGTGGAAAAGTAGCTTTATTTTTAGATAAGGAGGATGAGCATACAGTTTGTGCGGTACAAAGGCAGGCAACTGCCCCACCGTATGGGGAAACTGCTGCTGCTGTACCGGCGGAACCTCCACAATATCAGTCTGAAGATGTGGGAACTGTATAGCAGGGTGGGTTATTGGCTGCTCAAGGAAACGTTGTGACCCTTCCAATTTACCCGCAAATTCCCGTAGTACCCAAGGTTGTTTTGCAACAGGTAGACCAACCTATGCAGTTAAGGTCGGGACCAGCAGGGCAAGGACGTTGGGCCATTAAACTTTCTGACCACTCAGAAGCCCTTCCCTTAATACAAGTTGCAAACCCACAAGCAGGGAATGTTGGACAAGAGCCAACTATTTTAGTTTATTGTCCCTGGGCTAGAGAGGATATAAAACGAGCTATGGATGGTATTCCTCATCCCAAGGTTAATTTTCAAAAGTTTTCTGAGGACATAGTTGGTATGCGTTTAAGTTATCATCTAAACGGTTTATAAGTAGAACAAGTAGTGCGACAAATCCTGGGTCCAGATTGGCACTTAGTTTGAGGTACTTGGACATGTAAGGCAGATGACGGCACTACATTAAAGCATAATTCTAGGGTGTTAGACACACGAGTCACTGATCTGTTGAAGAGAATTTCTGATAAGTGGCGTCCAAGAGCAGATTGGACAGTAATAAATCAGTGCATCCAAAATGATGATGAATCTATAGATCACTATATTGTAAGATTGACAGAAGTGTTCATTAACCATTGTGGAATGATGATCCTGCAGGATCAGACTACTGACAGTCTGTACGAACAGCAATTGAAAAACGCTTTTCTTAAAGGTTGTAAGGCTCCGATAAATAGTTTTATAACTAAGCATATGGTTGATCACAGAACATGTAGACTGCAACCTTTGTTTGAATATGCACGGCATGCTGAGCGATATTTCAATTTAAAAAAGAAAAAGAAAGTACAAGTGTTAGCAGTAGGGGATGATGGTGGTATATTTTTGGTACAGGACCAAAGGGGCAAGGGCCGTGGTGGCATAAAGACGTGGGGCCCGAAATGGGACACGTCGTATAAACAGGGTGGTCATTCAGAGGAATATGAGGGGAGGTTAAAACGTGGAGAATGTTTTAAATGCGGTAGACGTGGGCACTTTGCTGCCGACTGCGGAGAGTGGCAACATCCCCCACAGCTTACGAACAAGGGCTCCGCATGACTATATGATAGTAAAGGAAGGCGCCAAATTCATTATTGTGATTATTGTAGAGAAGAAGAAAGCGAGAATGATTGTGATGATGATGAGGCAGACACTCTCTGCGATGAATGTCAGGACACCCAGGAAATTAAGGAAGGGCGGGATTGTGACTGTGAAGTCATAAACCTGGCACATTTGGGTATTGCTATGCATCTGGATCAAAAACCCATGATAGAGTTTTTGGTTGAGGGACAGAAAGTGGAGTTTTTATGTGATTCAGGTGCATCGCGTATACTTTTGGGTCCAGCAGTTCTACCCCCGAACTGCGAAACAGATGAGTTTGTCCTTGTGAAAGCAGCAAACAGGAAAATCTATAAGGAACCGCTGTCTCATCCTCTATTGTTCACAGATCCACAAACAAACCAAACTGTTAGGTGTAGGGTAATTATATCGAAAGTTTGTCCAGTTAATTTGCTGGGAAGAGATTTGATGCATTTGTTTGGAATAGCGGCAATTCCCTCACCTAAGGGCATTGAGGCGAAAAGGTTAGCGGATGGCTTGGTGGTACAAGGAGTACAAGACTTGTTTTACTGGTATAGCCAGGACTTGATTTCAAATGGGCCGGGGAGGGTTGATACAGATTTGATCAACCTAGCTTTAAGTAAATCTAGGAGCGGGTCACCGCAGGTTGCGGCGCACTTACACTGTATTATGTACTACAGACAGGCCCCTGGTCCGGATAAAGAATTTGAAAAAGAATTCTTTAGGCACAAATGTGCAAGGATAATTTTGAATCATATGTTTTGGGATAAGCAAGGTAATACAGTAGTGACCTGTACTTTAACCAAGGAAATGAGTTCTTTATATCGCTCAGGTTATAGCCCACATATTTCAATTACTAAAGCGGTGGGAACACACTGGGTAGATTTGGCGAAAAAGGTAACAAATTGGGACACAATGTCCGAAAGTCAGTTGAAGGATCAACAGATCCAGGTACAAAGATTAAATTGGGTGACTTGGGCACAACCAAGTGTGCACCTCAGGGATGACAAAACAGAAATGGCATGACAAATCCTCCTAACTCAAAAGGAAGATAGTGCGTTAAGTGCCTTACATGTAGATTTATGGTCAGAAGGTAAAGGGGATGTAGGACTGATGAAAACAGCAGGTGAAGTTTGTACAACTCCAAAGTCAGGTTTTAGACCTCGTAAGCACCAATAACCGCTAAGTAAACAAGCAGAGGAAAGAATTAAGCCAGTCATTGAGCAGCTAAAACGGGTAGGAATTCTTGTTGAATGCCCAGAGTCGCCCTGCAATACTCCGTTGTTTCCTGTAAAGAAACCGGATGGGTCATGGAGGTTGGTTCAGAATTTACAAGCAGTTAATTCGACTGTGATCCCAAGAGCACCGGTGGTCCCTGACCCCTATACATTACTTAATGATTTATTACCTCAGCACAGATATTTTTCTGTCATAGATATAAGCAATGCCTTTTTCTCCATACCACTACATAAGGAGAGTAGATTTTGGTTTGCATTCACTTATCAAGGTAAAAGATACACCTACACCAGATTACCACAGGGCTATTGTGAGAGTCCGACAATATTCGCTCAAGAAATGGCTGCGAATTTAGCTCAGTTTGTTCCCCCAGAGGTAAGCCAGGTTCTGTTGTATGTAGATGATATTTTGTTGGCCTCACCCACGCAGGAAAGTTGTAGAAAGGATACCCTTGCCCTTCTTAGTTTCTTAGCTGAGCAAGGACATAAGGTAAATAAAGAAAAGCTACAATTGTGGAAAGCACAAGTAAAGTACTTGGGTTATTTAATTTCGCAGGCAGGTAGACAATTGGAGAACAAAAGAAAACAAGCAATTCTTGAGGCACCTATGCCTACGACTAAGCGGGAGATGATGTCCTTTTTAGGTGTGACTAATTTTGTAGAAGTTGGATCCCTAACTATGCTGAGGAAGTAGGGCCATTGACCACACTGATTTATGATACTCCCATGGCGGCTAAGAATAATATACAGTGGACAAATAAGGCAATACAGGCATTTATTAGAATTAAGCAATTGATAGCAGGATCCTCTGTTTTAGGTTTTCCTAACTATTCTAAGCCATTTGTACAAATGGTTAATTGTAAGGGAGGATATATGACTTCGGTTCTGGTACAAGTACATGGGGATAAACAGAGGCCGATAGCTTTCTACTCCTCCAGATTAGATCCTGTTGCAAGGGCATTGCCGTATTGTGTTCAAGCTGTGGTGGCAGCTGCCATGGCAGTACAAGCCTCAGCATCATTAGTTTTGTTTCACCCATTACAATTGCGGGTTCCACATTCAGTAGCTACTATACTTTTGCAAGATAAGATAACCTTTTTATCTCCTAGTCGACATTTGTCGTGTATGACAGTGCTGCTGACACAGCCTCATATGACCATAGAAAGATGTACTACTCTTAATCCGGCGACACTTTTGCCGACTCCAGAAGAAGGTACTCCACACGTTTGTTTAGAGAGCATTCATGACAAAGTACTTCCCCGACCAGATTTAACGGATATTCCGTTGATAGAGTCTGATCTCGTTTTGTTTGTAGATGGATCAGCAAAGAAAGACACTGTAGGAAAAACACTAGTAGGGTATGCTGTCACCACAGAAACTGAAGTTTTGGAGGCAAAAGGATTGTCAAACATTTATTCTGCACAGGCAGCTGAGTTGGTGGCTTTGACTCGAGCTTGTACCTTAGGGGAGGGTAAAAAAGTGACAATTTATACAGATAGTCAATATGCTTTCTCCACTGTACATGTTTTCACTCAACTATGGAAGAATAGGGGAATGGTTACTGCGACAAGCAAACCAATAAATCACAGAGATTTAATTTTACTGTTGTTAGATGCAGTGCAACTACCACTTCAGATAGCGATATGTAAAAGTTCCGCACATACCAACAGAAAAGATCCTGTCTCCAGGGGAAATACCCTTGCTGATATGGCTGCAAAAAAGGCAGCTCAAGAAAATGATTTGCTTTTACATGATAATGATTTGGAGCCCGGACACCTCTTAGACTTAGAGACACTAAAAGTAATGCAAACATTGACGACACAGAAGGAAAAATGTCGTTGGGTAAAATATGGTATCACTCAACAGAGTGGGTTGTATAGGGCATCAGATGGCAAAATGGTATTACCCTGAAACCTTTTTAGGTATGCGGCATTGGTTAGCCATGGACCAGCCCATGTAGGAGTACAGACGATGATTCAAATAGTGTCTAAGGTGTTTTGGTGTAAAGGGTTTTCAACTTATGCAAAGCAATTCTTTTTATCTTGTTTATTACGTGCAAAGTATCATGCTCAGGGGGGAGTTAAGAAGTCTCAGCAGGCATTCCCTAGCCCTCCATATTCATTCCACATACTCTGTATGGACTTTATTGAATTGACACCCTCAGAGGGAAAAAGGTTCTGTTTGGTCATTACTGATGCTTTTTCTAAATGAGTAGAAGCTTTTCCAGTGAAGCATCCGAATGCACAAACAGTAGCAAAGCTTTTGACTACAGAAATAATTCCCTGATTTGGCCTACCAAGACGCATTTAAAGTAATAATGGGTCTCATTTTGTTAACCAGATTGTTCAGAAATTGGGTCAAGTGTTTCAAATTGATCTCAAAAATCATTGTGCTTACCATCCCCAATCAGCTGGACTGGTGGAAAGACACAACGGTGTCTTGAAGAGTAAGCTCCGCAAACTAATGGCAGAAACACATAGGTCATGGACTGCGTGCCTTCCGTTGGCACTCCTGTACATGCAAATCTCACCTTCCTACAAAGGACTTACACCATTTGAACTTTTGTTTGGGAGACCATATTACGTCCCGCAGTGGCAAGGATTGTTGCCAGCGGAACATGAGGGGGGTGAGGATCCAGCGGATTATATGAAGAAACTGCTAAATGTCAAATCTCTTGTAACCAATGACTCCCTTTGCAGATTCCAGAAATGAAACCTTGTTGAGCGTGGCACCCAGGGACTGGGTGTGGATCCGAATTGTGAAGAGAAAGAATTGGTCATCCCCCAGGTGGGAAGGCCCATACCAAGTACTTATCTCGACACCTACGGCTGTAAAGATCGCTGAGAGGACTTCGTGGATTCATATCACCCACTGTAAAAAAACTCAAGGCTCTTCCTTCTGCCATTGATATTGGTCAAACTCCACCGGACCTCTGAGGGCAAAGTCTGGCTACAAAGGGGGATTAGCCCAATAGGGGTGAGTTAGTCTCAAACCCAGTGAAGAAAGCAACAGCGGGAGGTAGTCCTTAGGGAGGATGGCCATGTTCAACTGGTACTTGAACTGTCACATGATGATGATTTTGGTGGCGAAAGTAAATATGTCCATACGAGAAGGAACAGTTGCAAGAGAAAAAGGAATGGTGGTGCTGCAAGCGCAAAATAGAAGTTATGTTCTTACCATAACGTTCCATGTTAGTTGTCTTCTTCTCGCCTTCTTCTTGCTGGATGGGTTCGGAGCCGACCTCGGCTCCGACTCGGCCACTCTAAAAGCTCGAGAGTTGGTTCCACCGGCTCGAGGCTCCCCTTATATCCCACAATGCTAGGCGAGTTACCTCAGATCTCGCTTTGTAAGCTAACCCCAGCTTATAACAGTAACAGTATAACTGTAAAACAGAGTCCACCTCTAACAACAGGAAGAAAGAAGGGTGACCTACATCCTGAACCAAGAAATATGCATAATAGCATATGACTAAGAAAGAGGTGGTAGAAAGAGAGGTCACGATCACAACTCCTCTAGGTCTGTCCAGGCCAGGGGAAGGAGGGTGGGGCGAAGAAGGCGAGAAGAAGACAACTAACATGGAACGTTATGGTAAGAACATAACTTCTATATGTTAAGTTGTCTATCTCGCCTTCATTCTTGCTGGATGGGACCGCGTCCCTAGCACCTTGTCCCGGGTGGCCTAACGGAACAGACTCCTGAGAACAGTGGAACCAAAGTTAGCTCTATGCCTAGAAGCTAAATCCAACTTATAATGAGAAATAAAAGTGTGAGGAGTAGCCCAAGTAGCCGCTGCACAAATGGTGTCAATAGGCAGTCTGTCTTGGAAGGCTAAAGAAGTAGCCAAAGCTCTGGTGGAATGGGCTTTAGGTTTATTAGGCAATTTCTGTTGTCTAATTTCATATACCAGGGAAATCAAAGATGTTAGCCATCTGGATAATGATACCTTTGAAACTGAAAGTCCCTTTCTGCTTTCCGCATAGGAGACAAACAGCTGATCAGATTTTCTGAATTGTTTTGTTCTATCCAAGTAGTACCTTAATTGACGATGAACATCCAGGCAGTGTAACTTTTGTTCAGACCTATTGGAATACTCTGAAAAAAAGACAGGGAGGTCGATGCTTTGGTTTAGATTTGATGTTGAAACCACCTTAGGCAAAAAAGACGGGTTAGTTCGTAAGGATACTCTGTCCTTATGGAACAAGAGATAAGGAGGACGACAACTGAGTGCTTGAAGTTCTGAAACTCTTCTGGCTGATGTAATAGCCACCAGAAAGAGAGTTTTCCATGATAATAATTTCAAGGAACATGAAGCTGCAGGTTCGAAAGGGGAAAGAATCAAAGAAGCAAGAACTAAATTTAGGTCCCAAGGAGAAGGAGGATTTCTTATAGGAGGTCTGAGAAGAAAAACTCCTTTCAAAAAGGCTTTGCAAAGTTTGTGGGACATTAGGGCAGATTCAGAAATACCCACATGGAAGTTAGAAATAGCTGCCAATTGAACCTTAAGAGTAGATGGAGATGAACCTGCATGGAAGAGTTCAGCTAAAAATCAAGGACTAGTTGGATGGAAGCGGTGAAAGGATCTATGTCCTTTCCTTGTGCCCAATATGAGAAGCGTTTCCACTTACTCAAATAAATCTTTCGAGTGGAAGATTTATGGGAAGCTATCAATATATCTCTAACAGAGTGAGATAATTGAGGAAGCCTGGCTACGGTTGGAATTGGAGGAACCAAGCAGTGAGGTTCAGAGAGGGAGCGATGAAATTGACCCGACTGGTGGATCAAAAGATCTGGAACTAGGTCCAGATTCCACGGTCGCTCAAAAGAAATTGATGTAGAAAGGGGAACCACACTTGTCGAGGCCAGTAAGGAGCAATGAGGATCAATGAGGCCTTCTGAGCGATAGCTTTCTGTATTACTTGAGAGATCAGTGGGAAAGGAGGAAATGCATACAGAAGTCCCGGGGCCAAACTTGGACTAGAGCGTCCCTGCTGGGTTGGCCTGGTAAAGGGAATAGAGTGAAATATTCTCTGCACTTGCTGTTTTGGGGAGTAGCAAAAAGATCGCAGCAAGGCTGACCCCACTTGAGAAAGATTTCTCTCACTACAGAGTCTTTCAGAGACCACTCGTGAGGCATGAGTATAGCTCTGCTCAACTTGTCCGCAATGTGATTGGACTTCCCGGGGATGTGCGTTGCTATCAGAAAACGCTGAGAAGAAATCGCCCATTGCCACAGTCTGAGTGCTTCACGACACAGGGGGTATGATCTGGTTCCGCCTTGTTTGTTGATGTACCACACTACAGACATATTGTCTGTCTGGATTGCAATCGTTCCCAAGGGAAGAGAGTCTTGAAGGGCTTGCAACGCTAAAAGCACTGCTCTCATCTCCAGAACATTTATGTGCAAGTGGCATTCGTTTGGTTGCCATGTGCCCTGGACTGTCCTGCCCTGATAATGCCCCCCCCACCCGATCAGGGAGGCATCCGTTGTCAGAGTAGCAACCGGAGGAGGTGGAACAAATGGTCTTCCCGACAGGAGCTGGGGAAGACATCCACCACATGAGATGCTTTTGCACGCTTGCGTGATCATAATGGTGTGAGACATAGGAAGTTCCTGGTATGACCATTGAGTAAAAGCATCCACTGAAGGATCCGCATGTGGTATCTGGCCAATGGAAGGAGAGGTATGGCGCTGCCATGATTCCCAACACCTTTAGAACTAACCTGGCTTTGACTCTGTTGTTGTTGAGAAGAAGTGACACCAATTTGTGAATGTCTGATATCCTTTGGTTAGTTAGCCTTGCAGACATGTTTATAGTATCTAAATTTAGCCTATGTAGGTAATAGTACGACAAGGCGACAAAACAGACTTTTCGCAATTTATTGAAATACCCAGTTTTTGACAAGCGAAAAGTATAATCTCTGGCCATCAGAAGGAGATGCTTGGTGGGAGCTGTGAGAAGCCAGTCGTCCAAATATGGAAACACCTGGAATCCTTGTCGTCTCAGGTGAGAAGCTACCACTGCCATGCATTTGGTAAACACCGGGGCAGTGGTGAGACCAAAGGGCAGGGCCCTGAACTGAAAATGACTGGTTCCCAGCCTGAAGCGGAGGAATCTTCTGGAGCGTCTGTTCATTTTATGTGATAGTACGCATCCGAAGGTCTATAGAGCACATCCAGTTTCCTTTGCCCAAAGGGGAAGAATGGATTGCAGCGTGACCATCCGAAATCTTGTTTTCTTGACTGATTTGTTCAAGACACTGAGATCCAAAATCGGTCTCCAGTCCCCTGTTTTCTTTGGAACTAAAAAGAACCTTGAGTAGATTCGGATCCTTGTTGGTCTGCTGGCACTGACTGAATTGCTCTTTTGCAAGCAGTTTTGAAATTTCCAAAGCTGCTATATCCCTTTGAGCGGTGGAACATCTGGAAGGGATTTTTGACTGATTTGGAAACGAAGAAAGGGGATAGAATAGCCTTGAAATGATGGACTGTACCCATTTGTCTTGAGTCAGGGATAGCCAGGCTTCTGGGTACAGTGACAATCTTCCCCGACTGCCTCCGAAGATGGGCAGTCGGGCAACACCTCAGGGATGCTGAAAGGGCTTGTCAGGAAAGGCTTCCCGATTGCCCTGGTTCTGCGGACCCCCCCTGCCCCTAGGGCGACGTCTACCATTGTTATTCCCACCTCTGCCTTTGGTAGGAAAACGACTCTGTGCGTCAGGCGAAGTCCCTTGAGATTGTTTACGGAACCACATCTTCCCACCCTTCTGGCCTTTGGGGTAAGGCCTAGAAGGAGTCGAAAAACGGACTCCAACGGCAGAAAGGGTCTTGCCATCAGTCTCGCACCTAGTCAGGGTTTCTTTCACTTGAGGACCAAAGAGAGATGATCCATCAAAAGGGGAGTTCGTGAAAGACGTCTTGAAAGGGTCCGCAAAATTGCATAGCCGCATCCAGGCGTGCCTACGTAAGGCTACACCTGTCCCTGCGGCTCTGCTCGCTCCATCAGCCGCATAAGAGAGGAGGCGCATGGAGGAGTTGGATATGGAATTAAGGGTAGCCAGCTGCGTGTTCATCTTTTCTTGGAAACCCGCAGCTGTAGGATCCTTTAACATTTCACTCGCTTCCTTGATCAAGTCCCTTTGAAGACGAGTGAAATGGCACAGGTAGTTCAGTGAACGCATGGTAAATGTCGCTGAGGAGAACATCCGCTTCCCGTACCTATCCATGGACCTAGATTCCTTGTTAGGTGGATGGACAGGCACTGAAGGATCAGCCAGTTCCTTCTTTGTGGCAGCAGCTAACCACCATAGCATCCACAGAAACTCCTTTTGATAAAAATTGCTTGTCTGATGGAGCTGTGATGAACCTAGAGGGTCTCCTGGGAGTGGGGTCCACTGAATCAGGAGCCGTCCATGCCTTCTTAGCAACCACCTGCATGAGGGGGTCGAAGGGGGGAGACACCCAGGAGGTGGAAGGACGAGAGCCAAACGCCTCAAGATACACAGATTCATCCTCCGAAGGGTTGAGGGCTGGCCAATTTCCCCTCTGTTTCAGGATCTCCAGAATGTCTGCAAATGAGACATCTTCAGAAGGGGAACGGGGGGAACCCTCGGAATCATCCAAATCTGTGTCTGATGTGATAGACTCAGGTGAGTCAATGTGTTTCCTCTTGCACTTCCTCTTCCGAGGGGGCTCTTCTGCCAAATCAGGAGAGGCCTCGGAAGAGGATGAAATCCCAACAGGGGCTCCTGAGGAGCTGGCTCTCTGCGGTCCGGGATGAGGGAGTGAGTCGACTTACCCTGAGGCAGCATAGAGGGAGGGGCGGACGGAGCCGACTGTGGAGTAGAGCCAGGCTCTAACACACTCCGCATGACCTCGAATGCACCCCTGTCAGGCAGAGCCAGAGGTCCCCGCACCGAGGAGCTAAGAACCCCCTCGGCACCGACAGTGATGGCTCGAGGCGATGTCGGAGCCGAACTCACCAGCGCCGAAGCCCGAGAGGAGAGGGGTCGGACAAGGGTCCGATGCCACTCACCCCTCGGAGCCGACGAGGGAAGTCCGGCGCCGAGATTCTTCCAAAGAAGAAAACGGAGCCGACGGAGCGAAGACAATTGTCTCGGCTCGAAGTAATCACAGTCTCGGTTCCGGCGACCCGGCTCGAACTCAAGAGAGTCGAAGGAGGAAAAAGTTGATGGACGGGGCAGGCACCGACTGATGAGTCGGGCTCTGAAGCATCTGGGCTAGTGCCTCGGACTTAAGTAGTTGACTCACTACCCTCTGAAGGTCATGATCGGACAGCCTCGATGACCTAGAGGAATGAGACCTTTGGCTCCGTTCAGACAGCAGGGGAGATCCTGGAGCCGAATGAACGGAGCCAAGAGATGGTGACCTAGACCTCTTCCTAGTTGTCGGCTCCGAAGGTCTGGTCGAGCCGACAGGAACTCAATAACCTCGGCTCCGGCGAGGGAGCCACAGAAACTGTGGACTGAGACTTATCAGCTCCAGCCGGAGCCGATAAAGGCAAAGGTTGAGCAACCTGAGGTCTCGGCTCAGAAGCGGGCGAGACCTCGATGCCTTAGAGGGCTTCCCTGTTGAAACTGACAGGGAATCCTCTGGCTTCAGTAAGCCTCTAAGAATTAATTTGTTTTTTCTTTCCTGCAGGACCCTGGGGCTGAAGCCATGGCACACAGCACAGGAGTCCTGCAGGTGCAAAGGCCCCAGACAATAGACACAAGAAGTGTGAGCGTCTGTCAGAGACATTTTCTGACAGCACGCATCACACTTCTTGAATCCGGAGACCTTTGCTTCTTTAGACATTTCCCTGACTGACAGGTGTACACAAACACACACCCAAACACACAAGTTATACCCTGTCAGGAAAAAATAATAATTTTAGTAGTAATACTAGAATTTAAAGTACACTAAACTAAAGTAAACTACAAGAAACACAAACACTCCAGTAGGGAAGGGAAGGCCTAAGGCCCAAAGGAAGAACCAAAGGTTCTTTGGTAAAGAAACGGAAAGTTTTAGGGTCGGGGATAAAGTTTTGTAATCTACACTAACTAAGAAAGAAATTTAACTTAAAAGGGGTTTAAAAGAGTAACTTTTACAAGAAAAATTAACACTCACCAGGAACCGGTAGAAGCAACCAACCTCGAAGCTGTAGCGGCAAACGAGATCTGAGGTAACTCTCGCCTAGCATTGTGGGATATAAGGGGAGCCTCGAGCCGGTGGAACCAACTCTCGAGCTTTTAGAGTGGCCGAGTCGGAGCCGAGGTCGGCTCCGAACCCATCCAGCAAGAATGAAGGCGAGATAGACAACTTAACATCAGGTGTTACTACTGTGTTTAAGGTGAAACTTTGTGAAGGAGTTTTGGACTGTTCTAAATGGAACAATAATAATTTCTTGACTCGTGCAAAATACTTGTGCAATAGAGACTGTACGTCCTGGACAAGTGTTTGGTGGTCAACAGATGTGAATGGATGGGAAACAGGTGGTGCAGTGATACAAGAGAAAGATAAAAGGAGGCAACAAAGAATAAAATTTGCGCATTTCCAAGGTACCGGAGTAGTTACTATAACCATTGTGTCACAAAAAGAAAGTGATTCATGAGTTTATGGAATCGGAGTGTCTCTTCCAACTAGAACTGATCCTTTGGGGACCCTCCAACTTAAAGTACCTTCACAAAAGGAGAATAAGAAGTTATGTACCTACCATAACGTTCCATGTTAGTTGTCTTCTTCTCGCCTTCTTTCTTGCTGGATAGGTTCAGAGCCGATCCTCCGCTCCGACTCGGCCTATACTATAGCTCGAGAGCTATTTTTACCGGCTCGAGGCAGCCCTATATCCCACAATACCATGCGCTAACTCCCCAGATCTCGTTGGCAGCTAACACACAGTATAGTTTTATTGTTACCAAAAAATAAGCCTTTATATAAAGATATGGTCTTCCTGCTGGTAATGCTCATGATACGGATAACCCTGGATAACTATGTATCATGAAAGAGAAGGACTCAGAGACCTTCAAGTCTGCCCAGGCTAGGGGGCAGGAGGGAGGGACGCAAGAAAGAAGGCGAGAAGAAGACAACTAACATGGAACGTTATGGTAGGTACATAACTTCTTAATGTTAAGTTGTCATTCTCGCCTTCATTCTTGCTGGATGGGACAGCGTCCCTAGCACCTTGGTCCTGGGTGGCTCAATGGAACAGACTCCCGAGTATGGTGGAACCAAAGTCAGCTCTATTTCTGGAGGCTATATCAAGTTTGTAATGGGTAATAAAAGTATGTTGAGAAGCCCATGTAGCAGCTGCACAAATGGCATCTAATGGTAACCTTGCTTGAAAGGCTGTTGAGGTTGATAGTGCCCTGGTTGAATGAGCCTTAGGTCTTGAAGGAAGTTGTTTGTGTCTCAACTCGTAGACAAAAGTAATGACGGATGCTAACCATCTGGAAAGAGTTACCTTTGATACTGGAAGTCCTTTTTTTCCTTCGGCATAAGAGAGGAAGAGTTGTTCCGACTTTCTGAATTGTTTTGTCCTGTCTAGATAATGCCGCAGGTGATGATGGACATCCAAGGAATGTAGTTTCTGTTCAGCCCTGTTTGAATAATTTGGGAAGAAAACAGGCAAGTCAATAGTGTGGTTCAGATTTGATTCAGACAAGACTTTTAGGAAGGAAGGATTCGTTCTGAGAGCTACCCTGTCTTTATGAAAAACCAAATAAGGGGGACGGACAGACAAGGCCTGAAGTTCCGACAACCTTCTGGCAGATGTTATGGCCAACAAAAACAGAGTTTTCCAAGAGAGAAGCTTGAGGGAACAAGAAGCTGCAGGCTCAAAGGGAGGGAGAACTGATGAAGTTAACACTAAATTTAGATCCCACTGTGGAGGAGGATCCTTAATGGGTGGTCTGAGCAAGAAGATGCCCTTGAGGAAAGCTTTACAGAGCTTATGTGACATAATACTGGTTTCCGAGAGCCCTACATGAAAGTTGGCAATGGCCGCTAGTTGTACTTTGATAGTGGCCGACGACAACCCTGAATGAAAAAGCTCTGCTAGAAAATCTAGAACTTTATGAATTGGTGCATTAAAAGGATCTAAGGACCTAGCTTCTGCCCAAAACGAAAAACGCTTCCATTTACTCGCATAAGTCTTCCTAGTATTGGACTTATGGAAGGCAAGAATGATATTACGGACAGGAAGAGAAATAAAGGGAAGCCTGGCTAAGGTTGGAAGTGGAGCAACCAAGCTGTGAGGTTGAGGGAGTGAAGAGACTGGTGCAGCTTGCCAGTCAGATGGGTCAAAAGGTCTGGAAACGGTTCCAGATGCCAGGGCTGTTCCAGAAGATGATGGTGCAGGAACGGAAACCATACTTGTAGAGGCCAGTACAGGGCAATGAGGATCATTTTGGATCTCAATGTGGTTGCTTTCTGAATTAACCGCGGAATCAACGGAAAAGGGGGAAAAGCGTATAGAAGACCCCGAGGCCAATCGTGGACAAGAGCGTCTCTGGGGGGGATGGCCTGGTAGAGGGAAGAGTGTGAAGAAGTCGAGGCACTTGCTGTTTTGAGGTGTTGCGAAAAGGTCACAGCAAGGCTGGCCCCACTTCTGGAAAATTCTCTCTGCTGCTGCTTGATTTAGAGACCACTCGTGAGGCATGAGAATTGTTCTGCTCAGTCTGTCCGCTATGACGTTGGACCTCCCGGGGATGTGCGCTGCTATCAGAAACCGTTGAGAGGAGATCGCCCACTGCCAAAGTCCGAGTGCTTCTCGACATAGGGGGTAGGACTTTGTTCCGCCCTGCTTGTTTATGTACCACACTACAGACATATTTGTCCGTTTGAACTGCTATAGTCCCCGTGGGAAGAGAGTCCTGAAGGGCTCGCAATGATAAAAGCACTGCTCTCATCTCCAGGACATTTATGTGCAGGTGGCATTCTAATTGTTGCCATTTGCCCTGGACAGACCTGCTCTGATAGTGCCCCCCTCACCCGATCAGGGAGGCATCCGTTGTCACCATGGCAGCTGGAGGGGGAAGAACAAAGGGTCTGCCCTGAAGAAGTTGAGGGGAGACCATCCACCAGGAGAGGTTTTTTTGCAAGTTGGGGTTATCAGAATGTAGTGAGTCACTGGGAGCCGTTGAAAGGACCACTGAGAAAAAAGCATCCACTGGAGAATTCTCATGTGGAAGCGGGCTAAGGGGAGAAGGAGAATCGCCGCTGCCATGAGGCCTAATGTTTTCAGTACTAACTTGACTTGAATTCTGTTGGACTGAAACAGAAGCTGAACATTCCGCTGTATGTCTGTCACTCTCTGAGGTGGTAATGTTGCAGACATTTCTGTGGTGTTTAACACGGCGCCTATGAAGTTTATACATTGACAAGGCGACAAGGAGGATTTTGCGAAATGTATGGAAATACCTAGTTTGTTGCAAATGCGAATGGTGTAATCCCTGGCTATGATAAGATGCTGCTTGGTGGTAGCGGTAATGAGCCAGTCGTCTAAATATGGAAACACCTGGAATCCTTTTTGTCTCAGATGAGCCGTGACCACTGCCAAACATTTCGTGAACACCCAGGGGGCTGTGGTGAGACCAAAGGGCAGGGCTCTGAATTGGAAATGACTGGCTCCCAGCCGGAAGCGGAGAAACCTCTTGGAGCGCCTGTGTATCTTTACATGATAGTACGTATCCTGAAGGTCTAACGAGCACATCCAGTTGTCTCTGCCCAAGAAGGGCAGAATGGACTGCAGCGTTACCATCCGAAATTTTGTCTTCTGCACAGACTTGTTCAGTCTGCTGAGGTCCAAAATGGGTCTCCAATCTCCTGTCTTTTTTGGTACCAAAAAGAACCTGGAGTAAATTCCGGATCCTAGCTGGTCTGCTGGGACGGCCTGGATGACTCTTTTTTCTAACAGCTTTTTTATCTCTAGCTGTGCTTGACCCCTTTGTGCGGGTGGTACGTCTAAGAGGGGTCTCGGCGATTGGATCGGAGGGGAAATGAAGGGGATTTTGTAACCCTTGGATATGATCGACTGTACCCATTTGTCTTGAGAGAGGGATTGCCAGGCTTCCGGGTACAGCGATAATCTTCCCCCGACTGCCTCCAAAGGTGGACAGTCGGGCAGCTTCTCAGGGATGCTGAAAGGGTTGGTCAGGGAAGGACTTCCTGGAACCCTGGTTCTGTGGACCCCCTCTGCCCCTTGGGCGGTGTCTATTATTATTCCCTCCTCTGCCTCTGGGGGGGAAGTTCACCACGTGCGGCAGGCGCGACTCCCTGTGGTTTGCGGAACCACATCTTTACACCCTTCTGACCTTTACGGTATGGTCTAGATGGTGTGGAAAAGTGGACTCCCACGGCAGAGAGAGTCTTCCCATCTTGCTCGCACCTGGTGAGGGTAGTCTTCACCTGAGGTCCAAACAACTCTGAACCATCAAAGGGGGTGTTGGTGAAGGACGCCTTGAAGGGATCAGCAAAATTACAGAGTCGCATCCAGGCGTGATGTCTCAATGCAACACCTGTGCCTGCGGCCCTACTCGCTCCATCGGCTGCATAAGAGATAAGCCGCATGGAGGAGTTGGCAATGGAATTCAGGGTAGCCAGCTGGGAGTTAACTTTGTCCTGATACCCCGCAGCAGAAGGATCCTGTATGGTTTCACCCAGTAATTTGATCAAATCTCTCTGAAGGCGGGTGAAATGACATAAATAGTTCAGCGACCGCATGGCAAAGGTCGCTGAAGCAAATGTTCGCTTACCGTACCTGTCCATAGTCCTAGAGTCTTTGTTAGGAGGATGAACAGGTACAGAAGGATCAGCTAATTCCTTCTTAGTGGCGGCTGCTACCACCATAGCATCTACCGAAACACCCTTGGTCAGAAATGGTTTGTCTACCGGAGCAGAAATAAATTTAGAAGGCCTCCTAGGGGTAGGTTCCATCGAGACAGGAGCTGCCCATGCCTTTCTGGCCACTACTTCCATCAGTGGGTCGAAAGGAGGGGGCACCCAGGAGGTGGAAGGGCAAGACCCTAAAGCGTCAAGGTAAACCGACTTGTCCTCGGAGGGTATGAGGGTAGACCAATTCCCCCTCTGTTTTAGGATCTCTAGGATGTCTGAAAAGGAGACATCCTCAGAGGGGGATCTTGGGGAACCCTCCGACTCATCCAAGTCAGTGTCCGAAGTGAGAGACTCGGGGGAGTCCACGTGCTTCCTCTTGCACTTTCTTTTCCTAGGGGGTTCCCTTGAAACTTCAGGGGAGGCCTCGGACGAGGAAGACACCCCCAAAGTGGGTACCCTGCGCTTTGGATCTCTGCTATCATTTTCAAGAGGATGACCAGAGACCGTAACAGGCACTGTAGAGGGAGGAGCTGAAGGAACCAACCTTGGAGTGGACACCGGATCCAGCACGCTCATCACCTCAAAGGCTCCCCTATCAGGCACCGAAGACAACCCTGGCTCCAAGGATACCAGGACCGCCCCTGGCACCGACAGAGAAGGCTCCGAGAATGATGTTGGGGCTGAGCTAACCAGAGCAGATGCTCCAAGAGGGTGAACGGGGTCGGACAAGGGTCCGATGCCACTCACCCCCTCGGAGCCGACGATGGAGTCTCGGCGCCCGGACCTCTCCACGGACGGCACCAAAGAAGAGGTCAGAGCCAACGACGTCGGAACCGAAGGTGGTAGTATCAGCTCTGACGTGGGCAAGGTTATGGTTCCGACAAACTCCGGCTCTGAACTCAACTGAAGAGTCGGAGGAGGAATCGAAAGTGGTACAGAGGGAGCCACAGTCTGATGAGATGGGCTTTGGATTATTTGGGCCAGTGCCTGGGACTTGAGGAGTCTACTGACCACCCTCTCAATATCATGGTCAGACAGCCTGGAAGACCTGGAAGAATGAGTCCTATGACTCCGCTCCGACAGTAAGGGTGATGCTGGCGCCGATCAAACGGACTCTACTGAGGGCGATCTAGAGCGCTTGAGCGCTTTTGTCGGCTCCGAAAAGGGTTTTGGAGCGGGCAAAGTCTTGCTCGCTTCGGATCCGGCCGGAGCCGATGTCGGAGCACTTTCGGTTCTGCCAGCCGTCGACTCAGAAGCTGGAGCCAAGGGTTTGGCGGGGTTGGGCGACTTCCCCGAGCCAGACTTAGATGGGTAGTCGTCGGGCTTCAATAAGCCCCTCAAAATCAACTTATTACGGCGCTCCTGCAGGACTCTAACTAAATCCGTGACACACTAAACAAGAGGCCTGCAGGTGCAAGGGTCCTAAACAATAAACACAAGAAGTGTGACCGTCTGTCAGAGACATCTTCTGACAGCACGAGTCACACTTCTTGAATCCTGAAATCTTAAGTGTCTTTAGACATTATGGTGGACACTAAGAGTCAACAACACAGTCAGCACTCACAACTCACACTCAAACCCCAACAGAAGGGGATAAGTTAAAGGACTGACTCACATACACACTAAGAAACGGAACTATAGGAAAAACTATAGAAAAGCTAAGGCCCGAAGGCCCGTCTATAAGTTTGACTAAAAGGGGGGGGGGGGGGAGGGGGCTTAACACATTTTTAGCTAATAAGATTTAAGGATTATGTACTATAGTAGGGAATATAATTAGATAGGGAAATCTAACGTTATACCTAAAAAACTACACAAAAAGTTCTTAATTGACCTGAGCCGGTTAAAACGCAACCTCGCAGAGAAGCGGCAAATGAGATCTGGGGAGTTAGCGCATGGTATTGTGGGATATAGGGCTGCCTCGAGCCGGTAAAAATAGCTCTCGAGCTATAGTATAGGCCATCCAGCAAAAATGAAGGCGAGAATGACAACTTAACATCAATTGTTATTCGAGACGGGATTCGTACACCATAATGAATGGTTATCTTGGGTTAGATATAGTACCCGAGAAGCACATCATGAGAACTATATTTCTTGTGCCGAAGGTAAACAGCAATTAGCAACAGTCCCGTTGATGCAAGATGAAGGTAACCTAACGTGTCTGTTGAAATTATTCTTCAACAAAACTGAAGATAAATGCAAAGATGAAACTCAGCGTTTTCCGGTCATAAGCAAAGTTGAGAAACCGCCTGCAGCGATTTCCTATCCAGGTTCGTATATGTGCATTTCCAGAGATGGCACAGGGAAAAATTATGGCAATATGGGACAGAACTATTGCAATGTTACTGTGAATGGCAATAGGAATCCATTTCTGGAGAACCAAACTCATAGTTTAGCAGACGTATGGTGGTTATGTGGAGACAACAAACTCAGATCAAGGCTTACGATTCCCTGGAAGGGAACTTGTGCACTTGTAAAGTTAATTCTGCCATTCTACATTTTCCCAGTTCCAGTAAGCAATTTTGTAAGAGAACTTGAAATAAAAGCCAAAGTGGTTGAGTAGGAGAAAAAGAGAGGCACCGAAGAAATCTTTCGATAACGGTGTCCACATCGATAGCATTAGCGTACCTGATGAATACAAAGCAATAAACCAAATAGCAGCTGGTTTTACATCCATCTTTGTCTGGATTCAACCTAATAAGAATGTGGACTGGATCAACTACATTTACTATAACCAGCAGCGTTTTGTGAACTATACCAAAGATGCATTGAAAGGAATTGCTGAACAACTGGAGGCCACTTTGCAGGTGGAATGGCAGAATCGAATTGCGTTGGAAATGTTCCTGGCCAAAGAAGGAGGAGTTTGCAAGATGTTTGGGACTTTCTGTTATACATATATTCCAAACAAGACTGCGCCTGATGGAAGTATCACTCGAGCTTTGAAAGGTTTGGAGATGTTATCCGAAGAATTGGCAGAGAACTCTGGGGTAAATAATCCCTTCACAGATTTTCTACAAGCGTGGTTTGGAAAATGGAGTCATCTCATCAGCAGTTTCCTGGTGTCCGTTGGAGTCGCTGTGGCTATCGTGGTGGAATGTGGTTGTTGTTGTATACCCTGTATCAGAGGTCTTCTACAAAGACTGGTTGATACTGCTGTTCTGAGCGATGTACCAGCAATTGCAAGAGACTGGTGAAAGTGAATACACTGAAATGTGACTCTTTGCAAATGTTTTTGAAGTTTAAAAATTTGTCTTGCCAATGAAGTAATGTATGCAAAGAAAAAACTTAGTTTTTACTATATATTGCTGAAATAAAAGACAAATAAAAGTGTTTTCAGGGGGGAAATGTTAAGAGAAAAAGTTTTAAAACATACTGTTATCTGTCTTTTTCCTGTTCTTGCAAAGTGAACATGTTATTTGTTGGGATATGCCTATCAAAGATGGGCCTCATCTGTGAACAAAATGCAGCATTGCTTATGAACCTGAATGATATCTGTTTTCTGCATTTCAGAATAAAGAGATTTGGTTATAGCTCAGTGAAGCCTGGGATAAGGACGCACGGCCGAGTAAGAGTTAATTTACTGGGGCAGGCTGTGTGTTCTGGAAAATTTGAGCTACCGTTGTTGAATTGAACATTCTGTACTAGCTGTGGGTTTGAGGTAATTTGTGATAAACATGTTTATCCTATATGTTTTTCATAGCCAACTGTCAACGGTCAGAAATGTAACAAAAAGTTGTTTTGCTTGCAGTATAAAAGTTGATGTCAGTAAACAAGTTGGTCAGAGGAGATCAGATCAGTCCAGACCGGACATCTTGGCCAGCATGCTGTGTAATCTGGTTAACTGCTAATAAAGGAAAATTCATCGCCTGAGGCAGATGCGACTCGTTTGAATTTTTTCTTCTGAAAGCACCACACCACAGGCATACTATTACGCTGAAATAAAATCCCTCCTGAAAGGCCTACAATGTAGGGTGGACCACTCTCATCTCCAGCACAATGATGTGAATTCTGGCCTTGGTACTGGATCATGTGCCTTGGACTGTCTTCTCTTCGAAATGCACCTCCTACCCAAGAAGAGAGGCATCTGTAGTGATTGTGCTTAGAGGATGGGGAAGAACAGTCTCCTGGTGGACATCAATGGATAATCCAACCACCATCTGATCTGATTCCAACAAACCTCAGACAATGCAACTGGGAACTCCATTGGGTGTGTTAGATAAAACCAATGCACCATCAGTGTCCACTGCAGAACCCTCATATAGTACTCCATGAGGGAAAAACAAATGGCGGGAGCCATATGCCCCAAGAGCCTAGGAACCAGATGAACCAGGGGTTTCAAACATGATAGTAATGAAACAGCAAGACCCTGCAGGGCCGACACTCTGGAAACTGGTAGTCTTGTGATCTGAGAGACTATGACCAAGTAGCAAGAATCTTATCTGGCTTCTTGGGGATCAGCTCCACTATATCAGGCTCCTTCCATGCCCCCCACGACACTAGGTCAATAAGAGCACCCAGAGGGGAAACCACTCAGGATGCAGATGGGTCCACCTGGAAAACCTCCAGAAAAAATGAGTTCTCAGGAGACAGGGCTTCAACAGTCCAATCTTCTGCACCAGTGAAGCAGATCCAAAAGGTCACCAAAAGAGGTGTCATTCTGGGGAACTCTCTCCTTCTTTGAGGTCGGTGTTCTCAGTGAGGACTTCTCCTGGTAGTCCATGTGCTTTCTCTTGCACTGCCTCTTGTCTGAAATCTCCCATCCAGGGGAATCTAAGGAGGAAGTGGGAGAGGCTAGGGGACCTAAAGGAAAGGCAGACTGAAGGTCACACTGGGTGAGCTGTCCCAGAACAAATTGAAGCATATCCACAGACACAAATATCAAAGAGGGAGTGATACCAGGTGAATCTGACTGCTCGTTCTCCTGAGAGAACATCCTTTCCACATCATCAAAAGTGGAGGGTGATGTGTGCCTGCAACAGTCAGCAGATCTGGGATCTGAAGACCCCCAAGGATGCAACAGACCCGGCACCAAACTATTCAGAGCATAAGACCAAGTGGAAAGGATGACTATGAAACAGGAATTGCTGAACCTGACCCAGACACCCCTGCCTCAATATCCTGACTTTGGGGCCCATTTGCCTCTGATGCAACAAGAGTTCAGGAAGCCTAGGTATGGGCTGGCGCCATCAGCCAAGCCATTGGATCTGACCCTAAGGGAGGAAAGGCAACTGGCTCTGACTACTCTAGAGCTGATGGGCCTGAGTGAGGAAACTATGGTAATGGAGCCAAAGCTCCAGGTCGAATACCCAAAGCAGAGGTGATGAGTTCAAAGTGCATTTGTGCCTATACAAAGGACATCAACTGTTCCATCTCTGCGGGTCCTAAACTACCAAGCAGGAAGACCAAGCCGATGAAGCCAATGGAGTTGTAAAGAACAGTTTACCAGACAGGGGCTCTGATAACCAGACCCAAACCAGAGAAGCTCAGATCTGAGCTGGAAAAGGGGAAGACTCTAATGAGGGTGCCCATGAGTTGGATGGAGAAAAGGACGAAAAGGTTTTCCCTGATGGGGCACCCTTTGAAAGATGCAACTCAGGACACTGAAGATGGGAGACAAAGCCTTCCCTGCAACTGGCCCCAAAGTAGACTGGCTTTGGTGAGTCACAGCCAGCAATGGAGCAGAAGCCACTGGGGAAACCAATGGCCTTGGGACCTTTGGTTCCGATGGAACAGATGAAGTTGAAGAGGGACCCACAAAGCCCTTTCAGTTCACCTTGACAGCCTTGGGATCCTTGGAACTCTGATGCGATTTATCCCCTTTGCTGGAGGAGGCGGAAAGCCCTTTGAGAACCATCTTTTCTCTACCCTCATTAACTGCAAACAAACCGAACACGCAAGGGGAGTCCAAGTGAGCAACCCCTAAATAACAAAAGCAATAACTGGGTGCATCCTGAGAGTTAAGCTTACGCTCATAGTCCAAACACATTTTAAACCCCTTATCCATACAAAAAAGTACAATACTACAGTAAACAAGTAACTCACAATACACCCAAAAAAATATACTTGTCGAGGAAATGAGGCAACCTCTGTTCTTCTTTTAAAATATTTTAATGTTCCACCATAGGGAAATAACACGCCATCCAGGAGCACAAAACCACAGCAACAGCAACAACACAAAGAGCATAAACGCCGATAAAGTCCACTGCGTTTTCGTTTCAGAAACTTCTTCCGATGAAACTAGATACACATTGAAGTTTCATGAGGCTGTTATATACTCTCTACATTGAAAATCAGCACATAATTCACAAATTAATTGCCCAATTGAACAATTGAAAAATTAAAAGTGCCCAAACCTTATATGGATTTCCTGTGTACAGCTTAACTACTAACTTCTTTCTATTAGTTCTTTTTAATTAAAAACACACAGAGTTAAAAATTTAAAATTTTTAAAAACCTTATTAAGATAAATATATTCATATCGAAGTTAATATCAGAGTTAAATATATAACTCAGAACACTCACTTTACAACTTTAAAAACTGTCATTATAAATGTCTTGAAAAAAAGCATATCCAATTCTAATACTGATAGTGCCAACTATAGGGCATATTTTGTACTGCTACCTAGTAAACAATTAATTGTACACTTTTAAGTCAGTAATATATTTTCATTTGGAAATTTTTATCTGTAAATAGAGTAATGCTAAGGGTTACAAAGAATTAGTATGTTACAGATAAACATGTTAAATTAATATGTTCAATTAATAAATAATCAAATTATTCAACCCACTATAGATCCCACATTATTCATTGTTATAGTTTATTAGCTCTCATCTTTAAAACTGGGGCTATAGATATGGTCTCATTTAGCCCAGGGAATTTATTCCCTTCTAAATCCAGTTGCCATACCAGTTCTTTGTTTTCGATCGAGGTTTCCCATAGGCCACCCCTCGGGTCCAATTCTACCACATCTAACACAAAAAAAGTGTAGGCAGCTCCATCACAATTTAATGTATGCCTGTACAAGGCATTAGTTCCATTTTGGTTTTTGATATCATAACAGTGTTCGTAAATCCTATTCCTTAGCTTTCTCTCGGATTTACCAACATAGAATGCCTCACACTTTAAACAAATAGCTAAATAAACTATACCCTTCGTTTGGCAATTAGCAAAGTGTTTACTGGGAATTAAAATATCCCTACTCTTGAGGTAAACTGTATCCTTCGATGCCACAAAAGGACACTGATTGCATCTACCACACTTGTAGGTACCGACCCTGCCTTCCCTAATAATGCCACTTGGTTTTTTCCTTTCTAATACATTTTTTATGCTTTTCCCCTTTCTAAAGGTACATTTAAATGGTTTGTTGAAAACACCCTTTAAGTCCGAGAGTTCACCAAAATTTTTCCATTCATTCTCAACAATCTTCCTAATTTTGTATGCTTCTCCACTAAAATCCATCACAAAGTTACCCCTTTCATTACTAATTTCATTATTACTATCTAGCTGCCAATTCATTTCACCTAATATAGGCTTATATTTGGTGGCTCTTCCTATCTTGACTTCATTTTCAATTTCTTTTATTAAGCTAGGGGGGTACCCTCTAGCTAAAAACATCTTCATCAAGGTCTCACATTCTGACTCAAAGTCTTCTTCTCTGGAGCACATACGGCTCCCCCTCACATACTGGCCCTTAACAATACCTTTCTTTTGATGGTGTGGGTGTGCGCTATCAAACGCCAAAAACGAATTTGAATAAGATTTCTTTCTAAACACTTTGGAATAAAAATTCTCTTGTCCCTTCCCTATAAAGATATCAAGATATCTTAGACAACTTAAATCCTTCACGTATGTGAATTTCAAAAAAGAGGTGGACTGACTTATATGTTCGTAAAATGCTGCAAATTCTGCATCAGTTCCTACCCATAGAAAACACAAATCGTCTAGGTATCTTTTATATAATTTCCAGCACTTCTTGTAAGGTGAATTAATGACAAATTTACTCTCCCAAGCTGACATGATAATATTGGAATAAATGGGGGCACACCTTGCCCCCATCGCTATCCCTTGCTTCTGCTTGAAAAATTCGCCATCAAAAAACAAAAAATTGTTACTTACAACTAATTCCATCAAGGTTAAGATCAACCTAAAATCATTATTGGTGAATTTGCCGTAATTCACCAGACCCTCCTCAAACCATTCTAACCCTTCTACAAAGGGAATAGAGGAAAAAAGGTCAACTATGTCCATAGTTATGAACATGATCTTCTCATCAAAAATACCCTTATTCAAATTTTTCAACAGGTCCCAAGAGTCTTTTACTATCCCAGAGCTTTCCTTCACCACCATTTTTAACTTTTCATCCAGCCATTTTGCAAGGGGTGCCGTCACAGACCCTTCGGAGGCTACAATCGGTCTCAATGGTGGATTGTTTACATCCTTATGTACTTTAGGGACCCCAAAAATTGTGGGTACTCGGGGTTTAGTTACATTTAGGTATTTATACAAATCCATGTCAATACTTCCTTCAAGGAGTAAGTCATTCAAAGCTAACCAAATCTTTTTGTTGCCTATATTTATCTCATTCAAGGAAGAACATTCATACCTGTCCACATTTTGTAATATTTCCAACATTTTAATCTTGTACAAAGTCTGGTCCATTATCACTGTCCCTCCCCCCTTATCGGGTTTAATTACTCTCAAGGTAGGGTCATTAGATAGTTTATGGAGTAGCTGGAGGAGGCGGAAAGCCCTTTGAGAACCATCTTTTCTTTACCCTCATTAACTGCAAACAAACCGAACACGCAAGGGGAGTCCAAGTGAGCAACCCCTAAATAATAAAAGCAATAACTGGGTGCATCCTGAGAGTTAAGCTTACGCTCATAGTCCAAACACATTTTAAACCCCTTATCCATACAAAAAAGTACAATACTACAGTAAACAAGTAACTCACAATACACACCAACCTATCCTAACCTACAGCTACTAGAAGACCAACAACAGACAGCTATCAAATACCACACAAGAAGTACAGATAAGAACACAAGGGTGGGAAAACCCACAGGACCCTACCTATGAGCCTAATGACCCTAAGGCACTGTCAAACTATTGAACACACTATGTAAAACTAGAATATGAACACTAACACACACACACAGGGTGTATGACAAAAAAAACCTCAGCTAAACACTAGCAATAAGGATACAAGAAATGTACAAGACTCAATCACACTTATTTAGGTATGGGGGCAAAAGAGATCTGAGGTGGTCCTGAGAAGTGAGGGATAATGGGTACAGGAGGCAGTGCTTGACCGGCTGAAGTCTATGGAATGTAGCTGGCAACTTTTTGCAACATACAGATAATTAAAGGTATCATAAGGAATGCATCAAGTACACCCACCCCCTCCTATGAGACAGAGAATTCACTTGGCAGCCCATTCTTCTATGCATGGTTAAGTGGAACAAAACATCCAAAAACACTGATCTGCCCTTGAGACAGACAGCTCTACCTCTTGTTTTCTCCACCTTGTGATTTACTGCTGAAAACCTTGGGATCCAGTCTTCCTTCATGACTGGGAACCATGAACATTAGCTGCTCTGCAACACTGATCAATGCTAAAGGAATACAGATGCCTGCAGATGAAGATCTAAGCAGAAAGCTATGCCCCAGGCTATTATCACTAACTTGCACAGCTACTAAGAGTGGGCCTTGCCTTGCTTATGGATCATCGCTGTAGTGCCATCTGTGATTACCTTCAGGATTCCAGACTGCCCAAACCATACAGAATGTCTTTAACACTAGAATTATGGCTATAATTTCCTTTCAGCTGATATGCTTTTTGGACAAAGACGGACTACAAACGCTGTCCACGTTGTGATAAATCTGTGTGGCTATAACCAAGCTTGTCCTGAGGAATTTGTAGCCAGGCTTTCGGCTCTCTCTGGGACAACAAATGACCTCTTTCAATACCTAAGCACATGATGTAATTCTATTTCAAATCCTCCTATATGAAGGCCACTGAGGACGGTGACTTTCTCGCTCTTCCTGCTGCTGTTATGGTGTTCCTTGCTTTTTTGATCCACTTGTTTCTTCACTGGCTGCCAGAAAACCAAAGGCTAGCTGGGGCAAGCAGTCATCCTCATCAGTCTGGTCTTATTTTTCTGGTTGTATGTTCTACCTTTTCCCATGCCCTGTATGCAGTGATGCCAAACTGGAATAAGTACTAGACAAATCGATGGTGCACTTCCTCACTGTTGTGAAAGGGGCAAAGCCATCAGTCTACCATTTGTAACGACCCTTTATAAAAGCCTTACCCTCAATGGAAACAGTTAAGTAAAAATGCCAATCCATCCCACCCCTGAAATGACTCTTCAGGGACTGGGCTCACTAACTGAACTTAGGTCTCCTGCATCATAGTCTGAGCTCTGACCCTCTGAAATGGAAAGCTGGCTGCATCAGCAGTAGTATCTTGTTTGATGGATGCCTGTGTTACTTTCACATGCTTTCAGGTACAGTTGGTCTAAATCATGTGCATCCTGGCTTGGACACATCATGATGATGACAGCCAAAAGGAAGCCCAGTGCTCTAAGGAATACACCTGCTGACACTGCTATCCCTCCAGATGAGGTTCAATAAATGAATTAGTAGTTTAGCTTTATCCTGAAGTAGGAAGAGATTGCTCTGTTAAAGACAGAAATGTATTTATTTAGATGACCAAGTGCGCTGTGGCCTATTTTCATGGAAGGCCCAGGATGAAAAGCTCCAAAAAATGCATATAATAAATGGAACAATAAACTAAAAAACTAAAATATTTCAAAAGGCATTCACCTGCTTTTTAGATGAGACAGCCAGAATGCACCCTTATTTGTTGGAAAGGCAGAAGATTTAGACATGGGCATGCTGATCATAATGTACTGTCCTTACATATGATACACAATGTATTCAGCTAATGACAGCTTAGAGACTGTGCATCACTGACTAATGCTAATGGAAACATTTTAGTAGTATTGGGTGACCACATGAGGCCAAGAACAGACATTAATTTAAGGTGATGAGAGGGGAATGAAACTTCATCCACAACTTCAGTCAACTGTCATTGGTTCCAGGTACCATGCTCATAAGTTCTATAACTATGTGCATCCACCTTCTGCACTAACTTCTCTTCTGCATACACTTTCTACCACCATGTCAACTTCATCTTTCTAATTTTTCGAATTAGATGTTCTTGCATGAAAAAGAATCCCTGCCACTTTGTATACAGTAATTCAGCACTTGCATGTAATTAAGAAAACACTAAACTAGACCTTGCCAGTTATTTACTACCACCTACTGGTAACTATTCTGTTTTCAGTTTTAGATTCCTTTAAAATGAGCAAGGCGTACACATCTAACTTCATTGTATTTAAGTCTTAAATTCTATTTTTACCATGGCATGCTGCCTCACACTTTCACTAGCTGCTTAAGCATGGCAGCAAGACATTTATCAAATCTAGGAAATAACACCTGAGTAATAATGTCCCAAAAATGTACATAATTTCTTACTACAGATGAATAAAACACCATCAAATGCAGTCAGTTATTGGAGCAAGTAATACCCCTATCACAGCAATTACCTATTTTTTC
>NC_056736.1:670682081-670819581 GCF_019279795.1 Protopterus annectens
GACCACTCGTGAGGTTGTAGAATGCACCTGCTGAGTCTGTCTGCTATCATGTTGGAACTCCCGGGTATGTGCGTTGCTAGAAGACAACGGTTGGTAGTCATCGCCCAATGCCATATCCTCATAGCCTCTCGACAAAGGGGGTAAGAGTAGGTTCCACCCTGTTTGTTGATGTGCCAGACCAGCGTCATGTTGTCTGATTGTATCACAATAGTCCCAGACGGCAGCAGGGGAAGGAATGCTTGCAACACCAGAAGCACCACCCTCAGCTCTAGAACATTTATATGCAGTTGGGCCTCCAATTCGGACTAAGTGCCTTGGACTGTCTGTCCCTGACATAGCCCGCCTACCCCATCAGGGTGGTGTCCATGGTCACTGTAGCCTTGGGCTGCTGCGGGGAGAAGGGGCGAGACCATTGTGACGCGTGCGTCATCCACCAATATCCTGTTTGCACCTGTGAGTTACTCGAATCTTGGCTGAAATGTAGAAGCCTCATGTGAAACCTGGCCAGGGGGACAATGGTGATGGAAGCTGCCATGGAACTCAACAGCTGTAGGACAGAGTGAGCTGTGGATTTCTCCCTTGAAAGGACGGGGATCAGTTGTTGTTTTATCCTTAGAATTCTGTGCTCTGGAATGGATGCTCTGTAATTCTTTGTATCCAATATGACCCCTACGAATTCTGTGGAGTGAGATGGGGTGAGATTGGATTTTTGCCGGTTTATGGTTATGCGTAGCCTTTCTGCAGCGAGGAGAGAGTATGTCAGGGCTTCTTCCAATAGATGTCTGGTGGGGGCTGAGATAAGCCAGTCATCTAGGTATGGAAACACCTGGAATCCTCGTAGTCGCAAGTGAGCTGTGATGATTGCCATGCACTTTATGAACACTCTGGGGGCCGTAGAGAGTCCAAAGGGCAGTACTCTGAACTGGCAGTGACCGTCTCCCACACGGAAGTGCAGAAATCTTCTTGATGGCCTGTCCACTTTTATGTGGTAGTACGAATCTTGAAGATCTATCGTGCACATGCAATCGTCTTTTTCCAAAACATTGAGGATAGACTGTATTGTGACAATCCGGAATTTTTGTACTCTTACAAATTTGTTCAATACACTGAGATCCAAAATTGGTCTCCAGTCCCCAGTTTTCTCTGGCACCAAAAACAGTCGAGTAGAATCCGGATCCTATCTGGTCTTGAGGGACTATTTGGATGACTCTTTTTCTTAGTAGCTTTGCTATCTCTAGTGCTGCTTCTTCCCTTTGACTGGGTGGAACGTCGGGTAAGTTTGTTGGGGGGGGGGGGGCAGGACAAAAATCGAAAGGAATATGGTAACCTCTGGTTATTATCCTTTGTACCCAAGAGTCGGTGGTGATGGTTAGCCAGGCAGCAGGGTACAAGGAGAAGTGACCCCCAACCACCTCCAGAGAAAAGGAGTTGGGCTGCTCTTCAGGAGCGCTAGTAGGATTGACCAGGTAAAAGAGTCCCTGGAACCCTGGTTATGCAGACCACCTCTGCCCCGAAAAGGGCGTCTTCCCTGTGAGTTCCGCCCTCTGCCTATAGAGGAGAACTCGGCCTGTGTGTCACGGAAAGGACCCTGAGACTTTTTGTACCATATCTCCCCACTCTTCTGGTTTCTGGAGAAAGGACGTTGAGGAGAAGAATAATGGACACGCATGGCAGAAAGGGTCTTACCGTCCTGTTCACATCTGGCCAGTGTGCTTTTAATCTTGGGTTCAAACAATGAAGAGACTTCGTTGGGAGGAATGTGTATGGTAGCCTTGAAGGGTTCCGCAAAATTACATAAGCGCATCCAGGCATGTCTTCTCAAAACAATGCCTGAACTCGCTGCTCTAGCTGCTCCTTCTGATGCGTGAGATATCAGTCACATGGAGGAATTTGATATCGATTCAATGGTAGCCAGCTGAGAGGCCACTTTGTCACGGACCTCATCAGACACGGCACCAGCCGAAGTTTCAGAGAGCTCAGAAATTAAATCTCATAGAAGCCTGGTAAAGTGTACCATATAATTCAGGGATATGACTGCATAGGTCGCTTATGCAAAACTACACTTCCCTAGTCTGTCCAGAGTCCGTGACTCTTTGTTGGGCGGATGGACAGTCTGGTTTTCTTCTTCCGCCAGGTCCTTCTTGGTTGTGGCCACCAGCACCAGAGCATCTACAGGAAGACCTTTGGACCAATGGAGGTCAGTAGCAGGAGGGGACAAAATTTTATCTGGCCTCCGAGGAATGGCCTCAACAGTGTCAGGAGCCTTCCACGCACGCTGCACGACGAGCTGGACCAGTTCGTCGGCAGATGGAGTAACCCAGGAGGTAGGGGGGAAAGGGGCAAAAGGTCTGCAGGAACACAGACTCTTCAGAGGTCAGGTTAGAGGACTGCCAGTCACCTCTCCAAGGATTTCGAGGATATAACCAAAGGATACCTCAGAGAGTGAGCGAGGGGACCCTTCTCCATCATCAAAGTCTGTGTCTTCAGTAAGGGACTCCTCTGTGGAGTCCATGTACTTCCGCTTGCACAAGCTTTTTCGATGAACTTCCTCAGAGGGAGAAGCTGGGGAAGACAACGCAAAAGGGCTTTCCTGTGGGAGTACATCCTGAGGCCCTTGCGCCCGGTGTCCGCTAGGAGCGACTTGTGTACACTGCGGTCCAGAGGAGGGCGGGGAGATTGACAGCACAGTTTCGCCAGCAGACGCCAAAGCCTTCTCCATTAGTTGGAAGGCCAGTTCATCTGAAGAGGGGTGAGTGTCCAGAACAGGAGTCACCCCTCCCCTAAGTGGCTCAGCCTGCTGACTATGAGTCCCTGGATGGCTGTGAAACATCAAATTACGTACGCCACAGCTGACATCCTGGGTTGTAGCAAAACTCTCCTGCCACATAGGCAACTGCGGTTCCTTAGTGAGGTCCATAAAGGGAACCATAGAGGGGGAAGACTGTGCTATATCAAGGGGCTTCAAAGGCAATAAAGGAGGAGAATAAGTAGGGGTCTTTGGCAAAGGGTGATCACCTCCCAAGGAATGATAGGTCCTGGGGTGGCGGGATACCTCTGGCCAAAAGCACTTGATCCACAAGACGCAACGCGTCGTGTTCAGAGAGGCTTCTAGTGGATTTCATGGACACGGCTGAGGGAGAGTCAGGTCTATCCACAGATGGGACAAGCTTGGTGCCCACCTCACCAGTCAGCACTGAAAACGGGGCCATAAGAGACTGAACTACAGGTGTCTGCACAGAGGAAATAATTGGTGCCGAAGTCATGGTCTGCACCGACAATAAGGTCGGTGCCTAAGTGGTTGTCGGCGCCAAGGCTGGGACCGAAAAAATCGGTGTCAATGACTGAGTTGTCAGTTCCGGGTAAGGTGTCGGAGCCGATGTGGTTACAGTCTGCACTGACTGGATAGTCGGTGCTGGTAGAGAGGTCTGAACCAAGGAGCCTCTCAGTACCGATACGGTAAAAGGCACGCTAGTCAGTGCCGAAATCAAAGACGGCACCGATGGCCTTGGTGCCAAAGGTCTAGGCACTGAAAGCACTGGAGCTGAAAGAGTCAGATCCGAAGTAGAAAGCTTAGCCTTCTTGGGTCTCGGTTGGTGGGAGTCCCCAGCCGGGGACGAAGGAAGAGATTTAGCCTTTGAATGATCATCAGTCTTTTTCTTATGGGATCTTGGAGGGGTTGAAGCCTCCGACCAAGAAATAGCCTCTGAAAAAGGAGATTTGAGTAGCCCCTTCAGTAACAATTTATTTTTCCTCTCAATCAACGTCCTGTTAGAGAAGTTCTTAAAAATTCCACAGGGCGGATCAACTGATAAATGAGGCACACCCAAGCAATAGACACACAGAGAATGTGCATCTGAAGTAGGTAATTTATGGCCACAATCTGAACATCTCTTAAATCCTGGACTACCTTTTTTATCTGCCATAATAGGAAAGAAGGAAATCAGAAAGAATACCAGCAATGATACAAGAAATACCCGAAGGTAATGAAGAAAAGGGGTCTACCAATGATGGTAAAGAAGAAAACACCTTGCGATAAAAAAAAGACTGAAAATTTTCAAGAAGGGATAGTCAATAAATGCGATAAGAGAAAACAATTTAATACCTTTTCTGAGAGAAAAAGTTGTTTTAGACTAGTATGATAACAGGAGAAGTAGCTTGACACAACCGAAAGGCGATGCGGCAAACGAAATCTGAGGTAACAGGGAGATGGGAATTCTGGGTAAGAGTTTTAGCTCGAGAGTTTGTAGCTGACGCGAGCTTGGAAGATGGCCGGCTCGGTTCCGAGGTAGGAACCGATACCCATATGTAAGGAATGAAAGAGGATTAACAATATCAGATGAAATGTTCAATTACCTCTGCAGACTCTTCAGTTTTAAAACACAAGACAAAGAACTGACCATAGATTCAAGGACAGGGTCTATGAACATATTTACAGCAGCAGGAAGTTAAAATTGGAGAATGCACTGGCTAAGTATGTGGACGAGCACCCTCAGCGTGGTTTCAAGTTTAGTGTAATTGATCAGACTGAACAAGATCCTAGAGGGGGACTCCTCACCCTTAATCTAGAACTGTACGAATTATTATGGCTAATAAAATTGAATGCCTATAATGTACCAGGGCTAAATGATTTATGTTCTTTGTCTTGTGTTTTAAAACTTAAAGAGTCTGCAGGGGTAATTGAACATTTCTTTTGTACATTTGTTGTTTGTTTACATCACTGAACCTTAAAAGAAATACTTACGTTCTCTGTATTTTTTGTTATTATATTAGTTAACTGACAGGCTGGGTAATAGGGGATATATGATTTTACTAGTGGTTAGTTCTTTTACTTGAACAAAAAGCAACTGTTCTACCTGTTGTAATACTAATAACACAAACAGACTTGGCATAAGCAGCACTAACTCCCCCCCTGAAGAACTATGAAGCACAAGAAATCTGGAAAAAGCCAGATTTTATTTGGGGGGGGGGGGTGACAAAGGCCCAAAGACAGGGACACATCTTAGAAAAGCTGCTAGAATAAAATGTTTTGTGTTACTATGCATTTCCTGAACGATAGGAAGACTGAAACTTAAATGGCTATCATTACATAGTGAATTCAGTACTCACTGATTTACCAGAAAACCACAAATTTTAAGAGGAACAGACCAAAAGTATGAGCCAAACATTCCAGACATTCTGTAAAACTCTGGATAACTGAGAACTATGGTTAACTCCTTGAATCACAAGTGGTGGAGAAATGGGTAGAGAATTTGTCTCTTGCTACCTGTACATAAGGTGCAGGGTTTGAGTATGCTTAATTCTAAGCAGCAGTTACACTTATCTGAGGCATTTACACGTACACACACACACACACACACACACACACACACACACACACACACACACACACACACACACACGAGTAATGCCTTCAAGTTCCAAAGTCTAAATGTAAAGCAGCTCAAGTTCTATTCAGTCTCAGCTGTTACCTGCAAGTTCAAGTCTAACATTCCATTCAAAGTCTAAATGTAATGTCTCCATTCAAAGTGTAGATGTAAAGCAGCTCAAAAGCTCAAAATCTAATGCCTGCACACTGCACAGTCTCAGCCGTTACCTGCAAGTTTTGTTACAAAATGTAAACCAGCTCAGCCATTACCTGCAAAGCAGCAGCACACACCAGCTCAAGTTCTGTTAAGTCATCAGTTCAACACACGCATCCAGCAAGTTCGGGTAACCCACACAATTCAAAGTCTAAATGTAATGCCTGCAAGCCCATTCAGCATATCAGCCATTACCTGCAAGCTCAAGTATAACATTCTGTTCAAGGTCTAAATGTAATGCCTCCATTCAAAGTCCAGATGTAAAGCAGCCCAAAATCGAACACCTGGAAGTTCCGCTCACAGTCTCAGCCATTACATTCAAAGTCTAGATGTAAAGCAGCTCAAAAATCTAATTGCAAGTTCCATTCATAGTCTCAGTCATTACATTCAAAGTCTAGATGTAAAGCAGCTGAAATCGAATTACTGCAAGTTCCGGTCACAGTCTCAGCCGTACATTCAAAGTCTAGATTGCAAAGCAGCTCAAGAATCAAAATCTAATGCCTGCAAGTTCCGGTCACAGTCTCAGCCGTTGCATTCAAAGTCTAGATGTAAAGCAGCACAAAATCTAATGCCTGCAAGTTCCGATCACAGTCTCAGCTGTTACCTGCAAGTTTTGTTACAATTACAAAATGTAAACCAGCTCAACCATTAAGTAAATGTAATGCAACTCAGCAGTTACCTGCAAAGCAGCAACACACACCAGCAATTCCATTCAAAGTCTCAGCTGCTGTAAAGTTTCTCCTGTTCTTAAGTACACAGCAGCTTTTAACCACTGTTAGGTAAATGTAATCATGCACAAATTTAAGCACATATAACCACAGTTAAATAAACTTAATGCATGCTGTTTCGCTACCTGGAGGATGAGCCCGGGGAAGAAAGATGTGATTGAAGCCAGTTAAGCACACAGCAGCCATTAACCACCATTAAATAAGTAAGTTCACCCAGAATGATACCACAGTACAAGGACAAAATGATTGACTTCAACAAATGGCTATGCTTCTGGTGCCATTCTAAGGGGATCCAGTATCTGTCTGCCAGGGATGACATGATCAACAAACCACAATGCTTTGCCAGAGATGGTCTGCACCTGTCGCCCCTGTGATTCCGGATACCGGCTAAGGCTGTAGCCACCCCTATAGTGCCTTTTTAGGCAAGGTTCAAATGACAAATTCACCACCGTAACAGGTACAAGTAAACAAAATTTGAAGGTACTGCTACTCAATGCTAGAAATCTAAACCTCAAAATGTACTCACTCGAGGCACTCCTTAAAATGGAGAACATCGACATCTGTGCAGTGACAAACACCTGGCTCAAGGCTCCAGAGAGTACCGCTGCATTACCAGGCTATAATTCATACCACACCTTTCGGCCACCTAACCTGGACCTAAACACTAAAGCCGAGGGGTGTCCATACTCTAAGGATATCCACATCTCCAGGCTAGTTGCTCAGCATAATGCATCCGAGATTATCCAAGTGAAACTAACTTTGGGCAAGACCACAATCCAAATTGTAGCTTACTACAGATCCCCCACCAAGCCCCAGGATTCCCACTCCTCATTTCTTGATACACTGGAAAATATTAGGGTACAACCTAACACCCTAATAATGGGCGATTTCAACTACCCCACCATTAATTGGGAAAACTACTCATGTACCAACTCTTGTGATCAACATATTTTGGAATTCATAAATTCCACTGCCTTGGATCAACTTATCCACACCCCCACCAGAGGCAGCAATATCCTAGACCTGGTTTTTACCAACATGGGCAACTAGTGCTCCACGCCAGAGGTCAATTCCTCATTGGTCAGATCCGACCACAAGCTAATCACCCTAGACATCCACATCCCTCCCCCACCCCCCAATAGGGAAACCACCGTATAAAATTTCTCCAAAGCCAACTTCATGCTTCTTAAGACAGAAGTGGCAAATTTCACGACACCCATGCTGACGGACAATAGAGATATGACTGCTGAATCCTAGACAAATGCACTTTATAAGAACTTACACGAGTGCATGGATTGTGCAATCCCTAACAGAACCAAGATGCTATCCTCCAAAAAAAGGAAGCTAATCTGGTGGTCCCCTGCCATAAACAAACTCTACAACAGAAGAAAGAAACTATTGCAAAAAAGAGTAAAATTCCATGACTGGAGGAACTCCCTGGTCAGCCTCAGTAAGAAGCTGAGATCCCTCATAAAATCCTCCAAAGCTAGTTACGAAAACAGAATCTCCACTGACTCTAAAGACAACCACAAAGCATTCTATAGCTATGTCAAGAATCTCAATAGCAACACTTAGATCTGCTCTGAGTTACAGCACAATGGCACTAAATATACAGAACCAACTGATATTGTCAACATCCTGGCAGATAGGTTCAGTGCTAACTTTACCCGCCCCCCCCCTCATCCCCTAAAGGGCCCATCACTATACCGGTAGAATCCAAAGTTCCTGTAATCACGGCTGCACAGGTTAAAAAACACCCTCCAAAGCCAGGAACACAGCATCCATGGCTGCATTCTACATGAACTATAGAATGAACTGGCACCCCACCTAAGTACCATGTTCAATCATAGCCTCACCTCAGGCTATGTGCCCACTGAATGGTGCACATCGGCGGTTATCCCACTCCACAAAGGAGGAGCCACCACAGACCCCGGGAACTACCGCCCCATTACCCTGACGAGCCTTTTCTGCAAGGCTATGGAACTTATCATGTAACTTATAAACACTGGTAATCTCCAAACTCTGGACCACACCCAGTTCGTGTTTGTAAAAGGCAGATCATGTCTCCTAAACCTGACAGACTTCTTTGAAGCGGTCACCACAGCCGTAGATGAGGGTAAGGTGGTTCACACAGCCTATCTAGACCTCGCCAAGGCTTTCGACACCATCTCCCACTCTGGAATTAAAGATAAACTCACTAAACTAGGTATAAATCCGTATGTCACAAGATGGGTTGCCAACTGGCTCACTGACAGAACCCACACTGTGAAAGTAGCAGATCCAAATCCAACTTCAGAACAGTGACAAGTGGAGTACCACAGGGTTCAGTCCTGGGTCCTCTCCTGTTTGGTGTCTACTTCTCTGAAGTACAGGCTAACACAGAAGGTCTTTGGCTAATGAAGTTCGCAGATGACTGCAAACTAGGAGCCATAATCAAAACTACAAAAGATGTGGACATCCTACAAAAGGGCCTCGCTGAGAAAGATGCCTGGTGTCAAAGCCATGGCCTCAAGCTCAATGCCAAAATGTGCATTGTCATCCCTTTTGGTAAAAACTCTGTACCCATGAACTACCACATTGGCGGTAGTCTACTTAACACCGAAAGTGTGATAAGAGACCTTGGGACACAGGTGGACAGTAGTCTCTCCTGTGATAATCACATTGCCACAGTAGTCAGGAAATCCTTCTACGTGGCACACCTCATCACAAAAGGCTTCTCATCCAGGAAAAAAAGAGGTCATTGTTCCCCTCTACTCGTCGCTCATTAGACCCATTATAGAGTACAACGCCCCTTTTGGTATGTACCTCATAAGACATCTACAACTGGAAAGGTCGCAGAAATACCTTACAAAAAGGATTACCGGCCTCAAACAGATGCCCTACGCAGACCGTCTAAAAAACTGCAGCTTTACTCAGTCGCATATCGCCTACTCAGAGGCGATCTCTGCCTAACACACAAAGCTATGTCAAACCCAGAGCTTTTGGACATGCTCCACTTAAAGAAATCCCAATCCCTCTGAGCTACACGCTCTAGGGACCTAAACCTTGACACCACAATAAAAAGAACATGCTGAAGGGATAGATTCCTATCCCAGACACTTCCCATACTCTGGAACAAACTACCTATCTATATCAAACAAAGCTCCTCATTAGCACTCAAGAAAAATCTTGATGATTGGATGGGAGATAGGAAATTCACCCTGGGGATCACTTTTGTTGCTCTGCTCGACAGTGGCACGGGAAAATAATTTTCTTGGGTGGCGAAAGCCAGGGTACCTTTTGGCTAGGCTTATATACGCCCTAGGGCGAATAGCCTAGTACCTACCTATGAACCCAAATGCCTGACGTTTCTGTTTTTCTACCTGGAGGAGGAGCTGGGGGAAGAAAGCTGTGTTTGAAGCCTTGAATGCAGACAGGTCTGCAAGTAAGTTGGCTGAGTAGCCTGGTGAATCTGATGTCATCACGCATGCCCTGCACATGATGACATATGGAGTAAAAAAAAATTAAAAACAGGAAACTAAAGGGGCCACTCGGGAATTCGTGGCACCCCAATATTCTGACCTCAAAACCAGTATTTACTTAGAAATTCAGCACGGTTGAGAGGTACGCCTACAATGAATTCTATAATGGAGACTGAAAGAGAAACAACTGTAAAGCATATCTGCTAGTCATGTCTTCCTAATCTGGCACACAATATCAAAACATGCAACTATAAACAGTGATAGCTAGAGGGAGAGAATGCAACATTTTTCTGTTGACAGCATGATTACAGAAGTGGAAATTCCAACAATGACGAAAGCAGGTGGCCTTCAAAGTCAGATTACTTCATGCATCACTGGAAGATGTATCTGTTCTATTTTATGTCAATATAGAATGCTCCAAATATCAAACTAAACAAAAAGCCAACATCAAACAGAATAAAAAATGGGCTAAGTCAAAACAGTACTTAATTCTGACTCAATTATCAACAGCTCAAAGTACAGAATCAACAAAAATTTAACATTTATATACTTACTTTTACAGAGCCACCAATAACTTCAGTAACTTTTCCTCGATACCAAAGTGTGTCTGATCCTCTTACAGCACAGCCATCTCCATTCTTCCAGCAGTAAGGCTTCAGAAGGCCTTGAAGTTTGAACTTTTTCTGGATGTTATCCATTAATATGGCTAAATCAACTTCTAAATAAATGACAAATTTCAGATTTGTAAGTGACCTCTCAATAATTTGGACTACATACAACAAATATGGTTATATAACATTGGCTAAGGGAAACTAGAAACTATTTAGTTATTTACTTATTTGTTAATCAGGATACCATAACTCAGCTGATATCCCCTCTTCAGCAGAGTACCAGAGAGACACGCTCCAATTACAGTTAATTTTGATGACCACAATTACAAATACAAAAGTTAAAATGTGAAAATTTTTAGCAGAATTACATTAAACAGTGGGTGAGGCAGTGCAACGCAATAAAATTAAAATAAAAGAATACCAAGTTATACTGTCGAACTTAACCATTAAGTATCAGCATGACACCTGTGTAACAGTAGCAAGCTACATTATCTATCCATTACACATCAGCATGACACACATACAGCAAGGTAAACAAATGGGCTGGTCTGTTTAGGTAAAGCAAAATGAGCAAGGAAGTTTAAAGATGAACGACATATTAGGTATACTGAAGATGGGCAAGTGATCAAGGTAATGAAATGTAGGACAGCTGAAGGAGGAGTTGATATTGGATAATCACAGGAATTTAGTGTAGCAGAACTAGCTTACCTGGTTGGGACAGCATCCCTAACACCATATTTCTTGGGTGGCTCACGGGAGAAAACTCTTCAGAACAGTGGACCCCCAAAAGAGGCCCTGTTCCTGGAGGCCAAATCCACTTTGTAATGAGTGATAAAGGTATGAGGCCTTGGCCATGTTGCTGCAGCACAAATGGTATCAATTGGTAGTCTCGGCCGAAAGGCAGAAGAGGTTGCTATGGCTCTTGCAGAATGACCTTTTACTTTTTCGGGGAGTTCTTTGTTTCGAGACTTATAAATAATAGTAATAAAATCTGATAGCCATTTTGAAAGTGTGACCTTTGATACAGGAGCACCTTTCTTGTAGTCTGAAAATGATACAAATAATCGATCAGATTTTCTGAAATCCTTTGTCCTATTAAGTAGAAGCGTAACTGCCTATGTACATCTAGGTGGTGTAGCATATACTCTGCCTTGTTGCCATAGTTGGGGGGAAAAAACTGGTAGGTCGGTCAATGGATTGGTTCAAATTAGATTCCGAGCATACTTTGGGTAGAAATGATGGGTTTTTCGTAGGGATACCCTGTCTTTGTGGAAAAGCATGTAGGGGGCATTATTGACAATCCCTGCAGCTCTGAGACTCTTCTAGCAGAAGTGATGGCTATCAAAAAGATTGTCTTCCACTTTAGAAACTTTAGATCACAGGATGATGCAGGTTCAGAAGGGGGAAGAATCAAACGGGATAAAACAGCGTTTAGGTCCCATGGTGCTGCAGGGGCTTTAATGGGTAGTCTTAACAAGATACTGCCATTAAGAAAGGCCTTGCAAAGTCTGTGGGACATCTAATTTGACCTGATTGACCTATGTGGAAATTAGATATCGCTACTAACTGAGCTCGAATAGTAGCAGCAGCTGTGCCCTAATTAAATAGCTTTTCCAGGAAAGGAAGGCACAGGGGCAGAGAAGGGATCAATGCGGTTATTCAAGATCCATGAAGAAAATCTCTTCCATTTGCTGGCATATAACATCCTCATTGAAGCCTTACGAGACAAGATCAAGATATGTTTAACTGATAGAGAGAGGTTAGGGAGCCTGGCTACATTTGGAATCAGAGCATCCAAGCCATCAATTTGAGGGATTGAAGGGAGGGGTGGAGCATTTCTGATGCATGAATCAGAAGGTCCGGAACTGGGCCCAGAATCCACGGTTCCTGCTGAAGATGAGGCCAAAGGAAGGGGAACCAGATCTGATGAGGCCAGTAGGGGAGATGTGTATCAAATTCCTTGCCAAGGAATTGGCTTTCTGAAGAACATTGGGGTATTAACGGAAGGGAAAGAAAGGCAAAGAAGAGACCAGAGGGCCAATCGTGTACAAGTGCATCCCTTGGTGACTGCCCCAGAGGGGGGATAAGGGCGAGACAGTTGCTGCATTTGGCATTCATGAACGTGGCAAAAAAGTTGCAGCAAGGCTGGCCCCATTTGCAGAAAATCATCTCTGCTGCTTCTTGTTTTAGGGACCACTTCTGAGGCATCAGAATAGCTCTGCTGAGTTTGTCTGCTATCATGTTGGATTTCCCTGGGGATGTGCGTTGCTACCAGAAAGCATTGGGAGGAGGCCACCCACTGCCATAATCTGAGGGCCTCCCAACAAAGGGGGATAAAGACCTAGCTCCTCCTTGTTTGTTTATATACCACACAACCGACATGTCTGTCTGTATTGCAATAGTTCCTAGCAAAAGACAGTCTTGGAATGCTTGCACTGCTAGAAGCACTGCCCTCATCTCTAGGATACTGATGTGCAAATGGGCCTAGTGATCCTGCCAAGTGCCTTGGACTGTCTTCCCCAGATAATGCCCCCCCCCCCCCAAAGCGTCCGTGGTCACTGTGGCTAAAGGTTGTGGAAGAACAAAGAATCAACCTAATGTCACATGAGTGGAGTGAAGCCAGTAACGAAGGTCTATCTGGCAAAATTCTGTTATCATAATTTGGTGGGACATGGGTAGATCTTCCATGGACCATTGAGTGAAGAGGAGCCACTGCAGGATTCCCATATGCAGTCGTGCTAATGGAATCAAGTCTATTGCTGCTGCCATGGTCCCCAAGATTTTCAGGACTGTTCTTGCTTGTACTTTTTTCTTTGAAAGTAGGAAGCTGACTTACTGCCACAGGACTTGAACTCTTCTGAGGTGAAGTTTTGCCATCATTTTTGTTGTAGCTAGATCTGTTCCTATAAAAACAATATGTTGAGATGGCAACAAGGCAGATTTATTGTAATTTACTGTTATTCCAAGGTGAGAGCAGAGCTGTAAGGTGGTGTTGCTTGATTTTATTAATAAATGCTTGGTGATGGGGGTTAGGAGCCAGTCGTCTAGGTACAGAAACACTCGGAATCCTAGCCATCTCAAGTGAGCCATGACCACTGCCATACACTTGGTGAACACTCTGGCGGCTGTAGTGAGACCAAAGGGCAGAACTTAAAACTGATAGTGACTGACTCCCAGCCGAAAGTGCAAATGACTCCTGGATCGCCTGTCCATTTTTATGTAGTAGCAAGCATCCTGGTGGTCTATAGAACACATCCAATCATCTTGTCCCAGAAAAGGGAGTTAGTGACTACACTGTTACCATCTAGAACTTTGATTTTATTACTGATTTGTTTAACTTGCTGAGATCCAGGATGGGTCTCCAGCCCCCTGTATTCTTTGGAAATAAAAAGAACCTTGAGTAAGTTCTGGATCCTATTTGGTCTGCAGGGACTGTTTGGATGACTCTCTTGTCTAGCAACATTTGTATTTCTAGACTTGCCTGTTCCCTTTGACTGGGTGGAACGTCTGGGATGCTTTTTATGTTTGGGACAGGGAAGGAAAAGGGTAGAGAGTAGCCTCTGGATACGAAGCTTTGTAATAACTTGTCTTTTGTTATTTTTAGCCAAGCTTCTGGGTACAAAGATAAGCAACCTCCGACTGACGGACAGGTGGACCTCCTTTCAGGAGTGCTGAAAGGGCTTACCATGGAATGATTCCCCGTCGCTCTGATTTTGTGGACCCCCTCTGCTGCATGGTCGGCATCTTCCATTACTGCTTTCCCCTCTGCCCCTGGAGAAAGAATCACCAGCTGTGTCCTGAAAAGCCCACTGGGATTTTCGGAACCACATTTTTCCTCCCTTTTGACCTTTTGGGTAAGGTCTAGAAGGTAGGTAAAAATGGACTTCTATGGCAGAGAGAGTTTTTCCTTCTTGCTCACACCTTGTTAGTATGTCTTTGACTTTTGGCCTGAACAAGGACGAGACATCATAAGGGGCATTAACAACGGAAGATTTAAAGGGCTCTCCAAAGTCACACAAGCGCATCCAGGAATGTCTCCCTACTCACTCCATCTGCTGCATAAGAAATGAGTCTCATGGAGGAGCTGACAACTGAGTTTAAGGTGGAGATCCGAGAGGAAATCTATTTCTGATACCCCTGCAGCTACTGAACCTTGGAGAGTATCTCCTAGCTCTTTCAGGAGATCTCTCTGAAGTCTGGCAAAGTGGGTGAGATAATTCAACGATCTGATTGTAAAGCTTGCTGAAGAAAAGGTGCGTTTTCTGTATCTGTCCATCGTACGAGACTCCTTGTTCAGTGGATTGACAGACAAGGACGTCTCTGGAAGTTCTTTTTTGGTGGCTGCCGCCACCACCATAGCATCTATTGGGACACCTTTCATAAGAAAACTCTTATCTGTAGGGGATGTTATGAATTTATTTGGCCGCTGGGGAACAGGCTCCACTGAGTCTGGAGACTCCCACACCTTTCGACAAACTAGGTTCATAGAAAGGTGGAGACACCTAAGTGGTGGAAGGGCGAGACCCAAAAGCCTTCAGGTATACAGACTCCTCAAAAGAGTTGATGGACTTCCAGCCACCTCTCTAAGAATCGCCAGGATGTCTGCGAAGAAGACATCTTCAGAGGGTGACCGTGGGGACCATTCTGACTCATCAAGGTCTGTATCGGATGTGATGGACTCCTCTGGGGAATCTAAATACTTCCTCTTGCAAAGTCTCTTAAGAGGGACCTCTTCAGAAGGGTATTCTGGAGAGGTTTCTGAAGAGAGGGGTTCACCCAATGGGGCATCCTAAGGCCTAGGTTCTCTGTGTGTCTGTGGATGCAGTGGTTCCAAGACAGACACTGGTGCCTTTGGGGGAAGAATGTCAGGACCTGAGAGTGGACCTGTCTGTGGAGACAGCAACCTAATCATCACCTCAAAAGCCTTCAGCTCCTGATCAGAGGAAACCTCCAGCTCCAAAAAGAGCCAGAAGGCATCCCCAGAACCAAGGAGGTTGGCTCCAAGGCCGATGTAGGAGCAGAGCTCTTCCGCTCTGAAGCCCCAAGAGGCAACTTCGGATCCGATCACTGTCCAATCAGACTTTCCTCCCCAGACCCAACCAGAGACCATCGGCTCCTAGAATCCTCAAGTTCAGAAGGAACCAAGGATGTCAAAGCAGTAGTCAGGCCCGAAGATCCTGGAGCAGGTCTTGGTTCTGACTGCTCCACTACAATCAGTTCCAGACATTCTGGCTCCAAGATTCCAGGTCGGATTGGAGGAGGAATTGATGGTGAAGGGGAAGTCTTGGTCGGTACTAAATCCCTCTGGGTTGGAGCTGACAACAACTTGGCAAGCGCCAGTGTCCTTAATAGCCTCAGCACCACACGACACACATCATCGTCAGAAAGGCTCCTTGAGCATCAACAGGAGGGAGCAGGAGATCTAATTCTCTAACTTAAACGAGCCTGTCAACAAAAAACAAAACAGAAGGAAGCCCTTTAACTAAAACGGGCTTAGAAATGCCAGTTTAAGGCAGGATAGGAAGAGAAAAGGACTAGAGAAAGAAACGTCCAACAGCAAAAACCAACAAAAGCGAACACTCTAAAACTAGTTAAAGTATCTAGCAAACTCAAGGAAAAGTATTTATATTAACTGACAATTATCCAAAAACAAGGAAAGAAAAATTTCACTCAGCCGGAGCCAGTATGGAAGCACCCGATCTTGTTTAGCGGTAAACGAGATCTGGGGAGCTTTCCTAGGACAAGATAGGAAAGGGTTACAGCCCCAAGCTAGTGGAAGACCTCGAGCTTTTGTACAAGCCCGAGTCGGAACCATTTAAGAATGAAGGCGAGATAGGACAACATCACATCGGCTGTTTTCCAAGACAGAAATTTTAAGTCAGATTTTGCCGAGGGTTCAAAGGGTTGTTGAGTTAAGGCTTGCAGTACTACTGTTAAATCCCAAGGAGGTGACGGATCTTTCAATGGGGGGGTCTGAGGAGAAAGGTACCCTTTAAAAAGGCTATACATAATTTGGAAGCAGTGAAGCAAGAAGCATCATCTCCCGAGTGAAAATCTCATATGGCTGCCAACTGTACTTTGTGGCAAAAATAGCACCTTCTTTAAACAGAGAAGCTAAAACCCCAATACAGAACAAATATAGAGGCAGTAAAGGTATAAAAAAAAAAAAAAAAAAAAAAAAACAGTACAGTTAATGTAATTTTGCAGGGCTGAAATTGAAAATCTTTTCCCACCTACTCTTGTAAATTCTCTTACTGGAATCTTTCTGTGAAGACGAGTATATTATGAGGCACATGTTTAAAAAGTAAATTGCAACACAAAGAATCACTTTTTATTTTAAAGTTTAATACTTTACACCCTAAGGGGTTAAACAGGGAGCTTAATTGGAAATGGCTCTTGTAATGAGGTTTTAATTGTTTGACTGGTTATGTTTTGTATATAACTGAAGATGTTGGAAAGTAATGGTATACTCTGTTAAAGGCACTGGACGAGGCGCTGGAGAGAAGGAGTAAGTGTATTTTACAGCTTTTTCAGTGCAATAAATTGCTTTTTTGGATCTAGTCATTTTTGAACTGGTTCCTTTACTTCCAAGAGTATATTATGAAACTGGGAAGAGAGCCTGGGCTGTCTAGCTATTAATGGAACTGGGGAAAACATGCGGTTAGTTTGTGGGCTTGAATACTGAAAAGTTTTATCCCCGAAGGATGTGACAGAAGGCCTGGACTAGGGTTCAGCATCCAAGGAGTATAACGAAGATGAGAACAAAGGAATGGGAACCAAACCTTGCAATGCCAAAAGGGGGTAATCAGGATAACCAAGCTCTTCAACTGGATGGCTTTCTTTAACAATTTTGGAATCAGCGGTACTTGGGAATAAGCGTAAAGGAAACTGGAGGGCCATGCATGGACTAGAGTATCTCTTGGTGACTCACCCAGAGGTGGGGGCGGATCAGGGCAAAGTACCTACTGCATTTGTTGTTGTGGGGGGGGGGGGATAGATCATGGCAAGGTTGGCCCCAACAATGGAAAATTTTTTTCACCACTGACTGTCTGAAAGATCAATCATGAGGCATCAGAATGGACCTTCTGAGCTTGTCTGCTGGTACATTGGATTGTGAATTACTACCAAAAAGTGGTTGGAGGGTATCACCCATTGCCACACTCTCACAGCTTCTCAACAAAGGGGTTAAGATCAAGTGTTTTGTCTTGTTTGTTGATGTACCAAACCACAGACAGGTCAGTTTGAATCACTATGGTCTCCAGAGGCAGAACATTTTGAAATGCCTATAATACTCGGACTGCTCTCATCTCTAGGACACAGATATGAGAACTAGTCTTGAGGGGACCACATACCTTGGACTGTTCTTCTCAAAAAAATCCCCCAAGTTGGGAGACATCTGTGGTTACCGCGGGAGACAGAGCAAAGTGGCAACTTTATCCAACTGTATCGACCATTGAATATGGTTTTTGCATACCTGAGTGAGTCTAACTTGGTAGGAAAGAAGTTGCCAAAGAATAGACCTCTAAACAACTAGAGTCCATTGGAGAATATGGATATAGTAATGTGTTAAAGGGACTAATACTATCTACCATGGAACCCGAAGATATTAGGCACAAAGAGAACTGCAGAACTTGTACCAACGAAAAAGGTTTCTTTATTAATTCAAGTTAAAAAAGTCACAGTAAGCTTTGTTTTAAAGTGATTTTTATAACTTGGATTAATAAAGAAACCTTTTTCGTTGGCACAAGTTCTGCAGTTCTCTTTGTGCCTAATATCTTCGGGTTTATGGCTGGAGCATTTTTGCTCTCACAGGCATGGACTTTCTTACATTTTTTGTGATATCTACCATGGAACCTAGAACCTGCAGAACCAGTTTGGCTGGAGGAGTAGGATGAGAAAGGATTTCTTGAACTTGAGATTTGATTGTGGCCACATGATGCAGGGGTAGAGAAGCAATCTGACATATTGTGTTCATGTGAGCACAGATGAACTCCAAGCTCTGTACCCGTACAAGCTGTGATTTGGCAATGTTGACTCTAATGCCTAGAGAGCTGCTACCACCGTCATACACTTTGTAAACACTCTGAGGGATGTAGTGAGTCTAAAGGGCATGTCTCTGAATTGACAGTGACTGGCACTCAGCCGAAAGACCAAGTGGCTTTGGGGGGGGGGGGGGGTCTTTTCTGATGTGATAGTACACATCCTGAAGATCATTTAAACACATCCAATCATCCTTCTTTGAAAAAGTTAGAATGAATTGAACCATGACCATTTGGAACTCTGACTTCCTCACATATTGATTCAAAATGCTTAGACTCAAAATTGTTCTCAGGTCCTTTGTCTTTTTGGCACTAAAAAGAACCTCGAGAACTAGAAAGCCCCGAACCCTCTCTGGTCTGATGTGGCCTTCTGGATGGCTATTTGGTCCAATAGCTTCTGAATTTCTTCAGATGCAGCTTCTCTCTAACTGGGTGGAATGTCTAGAAGCCAGCTTCTCTTGGAAGGAGGAGTTTGGAAAAATGGTATAAAGTAACCACTGTGTATTATGTTAAGCACCTAAGAATCTTTTGTTATAGCAGCCCAGGTGTCTGGATGCAAGGACAAATGTCTCCCAACTGCTTCCAGAGGGGAACAGTCAGGCAGTCCTTCAGGGGTGCTGAAAGGGTCTATTGGGAAAAAACTCTTGGAGGCCCTGATTTTGCAGGCTTTTTCTGCTACAAGGACAGCGTCTTCCATTCGGACTCCCTCCTCTACCTCTGAGAGATTGGTCTCCATGTGGATCTTTGAAAGAGCACTGGGATTTACAGAACCACATTTTCTTGCCTTCTCTTTGACTCCTTGAGAAGAATCTTTGAGGGGTAGAAAAGAGAATTCCTACAGCAGACAGAGTTTTTCCTTCCTGTTCACTGTGAGTAAGTGCTTCTTTCACAGAAGGGCCAAACAAGGAAGTTCCATCAAAGGCAGCACTGATGAAAGAAGACTTGAAAGGCTCTGCAAAGTCACTTAACTGCATTCAGGCATGTTTCCTTATGGCAATGCCTGGACCAGCTGCCTGCGAGGTACCTTCTGCTGCATGCGAAATTAGCCTCATGGACGCATTCATTATAGATAAAAGAATGGCCAGCTGTGAAGAAGATATTTTCTAATCCTCTGGAGATATGGACTCAGAAAGACTCTGACAACTCCTTAGTCAAATCCCACTGCAGTATTGAAAAGTGTGCCAAATAGTTAAGGGACAGCAAGGCAAAGGTTGTTGATGCAAATACACACTCTTTCTAAATCTGTTCAGCACCCTGGACCCTCTGTTAGAGGGATGGACAGAGGAGCGCTGTTCTGCTAGCTCCTTCTTGGTCGCCACAATGATTGCATTACAGGGACTCCTTTGTTCCAATAAACTCCGTCTTTCTAAGGATGTAAAATTCTCTCTGGTCGACATGGGATTGGTTCAACAAAATCCGGTTCCTTCCACGCCTGGCAAGAGACAAAATTGATAATCTCACCAAAGACGAGATGGGCTAGAACCACAAGCTTCCAGAAATACCGACGCCTCAGGAGAAGGGTTATCTGAGGACCAGTCACCTTTTTGCTTAAGGATTTCCAAAATGTTTCCAAAGGAGACATCATCAGGTGATGATCTGGATGACCTTTCACCTCTGTCAAAGTCAGTACCTTCTGTGAGGGATTCCAGAGGAGAATCTATTTGCCTCCTTTTATACTTTCTCATTCTATGAACCTCCTCAGTGGATGCTCTAGTAATGTGTCTGAAGACAGAGGTAGTTCCTCTATGGGGACCACCTGGATGCCACTTGATACTGGCTGTCACTGTGGAGTACGTCTGATGGGAACCGAGCTTGGAGCCAAAGAAGGATAGGATGTAGGATCACAGGATGTATGATAGACTGGATCTCTAATGAGAGAACACCCTCTCCACAGCGTTGAAGTCCGACGCGACTGACCCAGGAAAGCCATAGCCGGCTGCATCAGAGCTAAGACCTCTAAAGTAGGCAAGCCATGACTCTGACCAGATTCATGTCTTGAGGAGGAAGCCTGACCTGAGCTACTTAGCGGTGAGGCTCCAAGTGGCAAGGAAAACTCTGACAACATCGGAGTTGATCCTGGCCCCATGGATCTGACGCTGATGCTTCGGTTCTGAGACTCATCCCAATCCAAGGGAACAGGAGCAGAACTGGTCATGTTGACAATCGGGATCGAAGGTGTAATTCTCTTAGGCTACAACACCAGTAATATTGGATCATGGGGCCACGAAACTGAAGGACAAATCAAAGAAGGAGATGCAATTTTATGGGAGGTGAATGAAAGGCTCACGGATCAGATGGGAGATGGAGTCTGTATAACAACCATCTGGATCTGAGCTCTGAGGAATTTTCTCATCATCCTATCCAGTTCCGCTTCAGAAAGACTTCTGGAGGACCTGAGAGATGAGGTGGTAAACTGAGGTCTGGAGTGCTTCCTCAGACTTTGCATAAGAGGGGAGTGAGCCAAGTAGATACAGGGTCTATGACAAACTTGGGAGAATGAGTTATTGGCATCTGAGAAGTACTAGAGCTTGGATCAGATGTTTACATATCTATGGGTTGAGCAAGAGAAGTACATGAAATGACTATCTGATCCGAAGGCTTAGGATTTGTAGATTTCCTCTTTGGATCTGAAGAAGCCAGATCCGAAGACCTCCACATTTTTTGTGGAGACTCTGAGAATGTAGCTGTTTTTGGAGACATAGGAGGTGATATTTTTAAGCCTTGGAAGCCTGGGAAGATTTGCTGGGGGTTTAAGCCCCACAGCAGGGAATAGTAACCCTTTGAGGACTAATTTGTTTCATCTGTCAGCAATAGCTCTGGAGTTAAATCCACACAAATGGAACAGTTCATACCCAGGTGTGCTGCTCCTAAACAATAAACACATTCCCTGTGGGCATCTGAATTTGGCTCTGAGTTAGGCGACAAGCCACTGCTATGCTGTATTCATCTGTGCAATCCAAGGAAACTGCTGCATTCTTCTAACCAGAAGTACAATTTTATACTGTATTTTGCCCTTTTAAACTGCGTTTTTGCTATATTGCTGATTTTTAAAAAAAAACTTCTTGCTAATTTGTTACACTTTGTGTCTGCTGTGGCATACACTAGATTCAGAGCTGCCGACTCTGGTTGTTTGTTAAATTGAGCACTAAACCAGGTTATCATTTCTTGGAGAGGGCCCCCCTGCACCTTGTGGTACGAGAGTGCTGTAAGGACACATCTGATTGAAGGTTGCTGGCACGTGGCTCAGTTTTGAGCTTTTGTATTGGTTAAATTGTTTAATTTAGTTTGCTCACTGTTTTAACACAGTTGCACACAGTTAGGCATACAGCCACTGCTCTGCTGTATTCATCTGTGCAAGCTAAGGAATCTTTTGCATTCTACTAACCATATGTACAATTTTATACTGTATTTTGTACTTTTAAAATGCATTTTTGATATACTGCTGATTTTTTAAAAACGTTCTTGATGATTTTTGCACTTTTTGTCTGCTACAGCACATAACTAGATCCAGACCTGCTGAATCGAGTTCTGTCTCAGGCTATCTTTTGTTGGAGAGGACCCCCCCTTCAACCTTGTGGCAAGAGAGGGCAGTTGGGACTCCTCTGATTGAAGGTTCCTGGCACAGAGCTCAGTCCCTTCCCCCAAACATCTTTATTAAATGTTGTCATATGACAAAGGCAATCTTACATTTATATAAATGAAAAACGTACAAAATTATACCACTTTAGTTCCAAACAGTTTACATCACAGACATCCTTTAAACAGCTGTAGCTGCAAACATTATACATCACTTATAAATCCTCCAGTTAAATCAGTTAAACATTATATGGCTCATTCACATCCTCCCTTGTAAACCTTGTTCTTGCTCTACATATACTGTTGCCACAATTCCCAGTTTTTCCTATGTAGTTTGCTCCTTCATTTTCTAAACATCTCAATTCCAGTTGTTTTATCTCTGTTACTATATTCACTACTTCTAGTAAAGTTGGTCTAGACTTTCATTTCCATTTTCAAATAATTGCTTTTTTGGCAGCCACCATAATTAGACTCACCAAGACTTTACTTTGTCAAGGCAATTCAGATTCTGTATCATAACAAAAAAATCCTCTCCCCAGTAAGTCCAATCGGCTCACCCAGCATGTCTGACAGAGCGGCCTGCAGGGAATTCCTAAAGTCTGCCAGCTCATTACACTCCCAAAAAATATGTTCCCAGCCACCTCTTTCGTGCCTGTCACACCTCCAACATTTGCTATCCACATGAGGAAAAAATGCTCTGGAGTCTACTTGGGGTATAAAAATACCTATGTAAACACTTCCAGGCAAAAATCCTAAATCTTCTAGATTTTGTTGGTTATTTGGGAGATACAGATACATCTCCCACTGACTCTTTGTGAATTGCTTATCCAATCTCTCTTCCCAATCCTTTCTAAGCTCCTCTGATTGATTCTTATAATTATGTAATATTTTACATGCTTTACTAATTATTCCTTTTTTAATGGCAGCTTCTGTTCTAGATTCTACATAAAACTCTACCAGTGCTGGTCTTTCATTTAGGAGCCCCCTATTTCTTTATCTTCGCCTATACTCTGATATCAGTCCTTAACACGGAAGGCAATCTCTAACCTACAGTCCAAATAAAGTCTTGGCCTCTTCCCATTCTACTACCTGTCCCTTTCTAGTTATTTGCTACCAATACCTTGGTTCCTTTGCCGGTTTTCTCCAATAATTTCCAGCCCCTATTGCCTATTTTCTGTACCCCTGACTGCAGTCATCCCTACTGACAAAATCTATTTTCTCCATTCTCCTGCTGGTTTGGTTCTTAAAATACTCCCTGCTATTTTATGAATATAATACTCTGTATGATTGTGGTTGCTCTCCAAGAGTCTGCATCCAAAATCCTAATCTCTTCTTACTCCTTGAGCTTCCTTCCTGTGTCAGCATCATTCCTTTCCACTTGGAATTACAGTTTACTGCTTGTGCTATGTATAAGAGTCTTAACTGTGTTGCTTTAAATATCCTCTCATTAGGTAGTCCTAGTCCACCTTGTTCTATTGGTAAAATCAGCTTATCCCACTTGACCCTTGCTGTTTTCCCTTCCCAGATAAAATGCTCCAACTCTTTTTTAATTACTATCCACAACTTTTCCTCTGGGTGATAAAAATATGCCTGGCCTGTGTATAAGACTAAAGGAACTAGAAACATTTTAAAGACTTGTATGTTAGTATCCATATTCATGTAACAAAACTTCCAGTTTCTCAATTTTTGTATTATCTTCTGTTTAGTCTCTTCCCACATATCCTTAGCTGCCACCATACTCCTAAATACTTCATTTTATAATGTCCCCATCTGTATGGATATTGTTGGGCCAGTTTGTGTGTGGGTGCACAATTTACTGCTATTGCCTTTGTTTTAGCTTCATTAATTTTGTATCCTGAGAAAACTTGAAACTGTCATAAATGTTCCATAACACTGTAATGTCTTTTTCTGGTTTTGTCATGTATAAAATAATATCTGCAAATAAAGCCAACTTTTCCTGACTACCATACCAATTATATTCTTGAATTTCTGAGTCCCTTATTTTCTTTCCCATTGGTTCCAAATACAATGCAAACAACAAACTGGAAAGTGGAAAACCCTGCCTGGTTCCTCTATTCAAGAAGAAATTATCAGAGAGGGCCCCAACCACTTTAACTCCTCTGATTTTTCATATATTCTTCTAATCAACCTTCTAATTGCATCAGGGAAAGCAAACACTTCCATTGCCCTGCTCATGAAGTCCCAGTCTACTCTGTCAAATGGTTTCTCAGCATCAGGACCCACCAAAAAAGTGGTACTTTTTCACATTCTGCTTCCCTCTGGATAATCAATGTTCTGTTAATATTGTCAGATGTTTGCCTCCCCTCCATAATACCACACTGATCCATATCTATCAATTTTGGTATCACTTTTGCCATTCTTTTAGCCATTATAGACAAACACTTTATAATCATGGTTTAATATTGAAATGGGCCTGTATGAAGCTGGATTCGATGGATTTTTACCCTATTTAGTTATTAGCATTACCACTGCTTCTTCCAGGACGCCGGTACTTCTCCTCTTCTTAAAATACTGTTAAACTAAACCTTCCAGATCTTTATCAGTTTTTTCCCTCCTAACTTCCAAACTTCCACAGGAATACCATCTATTCCTGGGGACATTCCTGCAGATTGGTTATGCACAGCCATTTTTGTCTCATCCCTTCCTAGCTTGTTAGTAACCGAGACTCGTATACCTCTAACTTTGGCATATTTAATTCTTTCAGAAACATTTCCATTTGTACCTTTTCTTGATTTCCACATTTCTGTTTTATACAAATTTTCATAAAATTTCCGAAATATTTCTAATACTTCTACAGGGTCTCTGGTTATCTTCCTTGTTATAGGCTCCCTAAGCTTGGTAATTGCCCTTTCCACTTTCTGTTGCCTGAGATGTTGTGCTGAAAGTTTTTGTGCTCTAGAATTATTATCAAAAAACAGTTGCTTAATAACACTCTTTCTAAACTTGTGCATATTATTGAAATAATCCCTTATTTTCTGTTTAGCATTCTGCAGTTGCTCTTTTTCTTGCTCTGAGAGATTCCCCATATTTTGCAATACTTTAACATTTCTCAATCTCCCTAAATAATTCTTGTTACTGTTTAACCACATCTCCCTTTCTTTGATTTCCAACCTAGCTTTAAACTGTAAACAAATAAAGAAGCAAAGAGGTTCCAAAATCCACAACCGAATTGAATATATTAAAACAATAAATGTGAAACGCTTTTCGTCCGGTCGGATCACTGGACTTCTTCAGACAAAAATAGTACACAGACACCAAGTTTAAATACAAAAACTTTTCCCTCCACTCAGTTATCTACCCAATCAAATAAACCACATAATTTAAAACTTATTAATCAAGTAGCATTCACTACTAGTACTTACCCCTGTTTTAACCATGTACATTGATATTCATTAAGATATATCCCCATTTAAATGGCCATGCTTTTTAAAAGTCACTTCATAATACTACTTTCCATATTTTAAAAACATAGATGTGTAAATACTGTTCCTAAAATACAAACAAAAAAGGAACTGTTAAATAGTTAAAAATATCAAATTCATCTAGTGAGACTTCTCAGTTTTAAGATACAGGCAATAGAAATCACTTAATTTAAGCCTGGCTTTCTACTAGAGTCCAGGCGTAACTGCCATAACGCTTCCTGCCTTTCTAGAATTAAAGGGAAGGGGCCACCTCTTAGATTATATTTTACTTGGTCTATCACTCTAAAAGTAAAGGCATGGCCGGGTGACTACTACAATGCCTTGCCAAAGCATTCTCATTCTTGCCTTTGCTTATACTATATATATGCTCGTAAGCCCTTCCCTTAAGTTTTCTACTGATCTTACCAATATAGTATACGCTGGGCACAACTGGCATTGGGGAATATAGATCACGGATTTAGAATTACAATTGTACCTTCCATTTATTCTATATATTTTATCTCGAATTGTAGAAGTGCAACCTGATGCCTGGCGTTCGTACGGTTATTTGTCTACGCAGTTCTACCAGTGACTTCAAGTTCCTGCCACGTTTAAAAATTACAGATGGTTTTTCACCTATTTTAACTATCATTTCCTCAAGTGAAAACACCCTCCAATTTTTAACCAAAATGTTCCTTATACTGTTAGCATCTACACTAAATTGGGTTATAAAGCTAGAGGCATAGTTCACCACCTGGGTTTGTTTCCCATTTCTGACGTTAAGGAGGTTTCATTATAACCAGTTCCATGTAAAACCCCTTCACTATTTGCCAAGTCTAAAATAGGTTTGTACAGTCTCCTAAATCTCTTTTGTTGTACTTCCAAAGTGAGCTCCACAATTAAATATTCAGGATAACTCCTACTTAAACATTTGTTTCAAGGTCCTACATTCCTCTAAGAAATCAGCTTCTTCCGTAACCATCTTAGCTGCACGCACCAACTACCCTCTTCACCACTGATTTCTTTTGGGGAAGGGGGTAGGAGCTGGTAAAGTGCAACATCGAATATGAATAGGTTTTATTTCAGAAGATTCTTGCTAAGAAAGCTCCTTTAATAATATCTTTCGTTAGTAAGATATCCAAATAGGATATACAATCTTCCTTAAAAGAACTAGTAAACTTATTCAGTAGTCCCATTTAAATGTCCTATCAGTTTGTCTGCTGCTAAATCCATCGTCTTTAAACAAGTTAAAAATGTCATCCAAAAATCTCGTATAAAAATGGATGACAAAACATTAGGGTCATTGAACACGTAGGTAAATTCCCAATGGGCCATCACCAAGTTAGCCACACTTGCCCCATAAGGTGAGCCCATTGCTACACCCATCTGTTGTAAAAAAAAATTTCCTTTTAGTTAAAATTATGTCCAAAAGTTCTTCAATGAATCTAATCTCATTGTCTGGTGGCTCACGAAATCTCATTCTATGCGTGACCCATTCAATGCCTATACTATGTGGTATTGAAAAATACAAATCTGTAACGTCTATGGTTAAAAAATTAACCTCCTGTCTAAAACGCACAGTGTTAATAGCTGCCAAAAAAGCCCATGAGTCTTTACATATCTGTTTCTCTTTTTCAACGTATTTTTTTAAAATACTGTCAACATACTTTGCATTGGCATAACTGATAAACGACCTTGCGTCTACCAATGCTCTTATGTCATTTGGGGACACCAAATAGTGTAGGGACCCCTAGGTGTTATAATGGTCAAGAAATTTAATGTGGATACATCAATCAGACCTTCAATAAAAAGGTCATTCAAGTAAGTCTTTATATTACTGCGGGCTCTGTTCATTTCGTTAATGCTCACTTTGTTATATACATTATTCTCCAACATTTTTTCGTTCTGGTATTATACTCTAACATCCATCACTGCTAACTCACCCCCCTTTGTCAGATTTTAGCACCTGTACTGGAAGGCTTCGCAAGTCATTCAATGCTTCCTTCTCCTCAGAATTAATATTCACCTTCTCTTTGTGTGTGTGCTGTCTCATTAAACCCCAAAGTTCAAGTTCACACAAGTTTTCATACAACAGTAGGAGTGGGTGCACTGGGGGGGGTTAAAAGTACTCAAAACCCTTAAACCAATATTTTCTGCACAGTTGTTCCCAAATAAACATTAGGTTCATTTTATGAATAAACATCTTTAAATCAATCAGCATTTTAGATAAATTAAAATGACTAGATGGAACAAAAGTAAAATCCTTAGAAAACAATTACACCAATAATGGGTTAACTTCATAGCTGGAATAATTATAAATGTTAAAGTCACCAGCAAGCTTTGACAAAGTTTTACACTCACGAGTATCTTTAACACAGTTCATCAATACAGTGCTCGTTACTTCTTCCTTTTCATGTTGTTCTTTTTGAAATTCTTGTTTGATCCCCTGGTAATGTAGAACCGTTGATGATTTTGGCCCTGTTCATACCGAAAATCCTGTTGTTCTCCTCACTGCTGAAAATTCACTTTATTCTGCCTAATGTTTACATTGGGTGAAGACAGACTTGCCGGTTGTTCTTCCGCAACATTTCCATTCACCTGGGATGGATTCTGGGCAAGTGTCATCACCATTCAGACCAAGGTTCGTGTTACTATTGGCTAAAGGTTGTGCTGAGCAGCCAATAGTGTTCTTTTGTTGTAAAGGGTGGGGTTTAGGGAAAGCTACCCCAATCCTACAGTCAGATAAATCTCTATTAAGTTTCTTAATTTTTACTTCAATATTCCTGGCCATCTGTTTATCAATGGACCCAAAAATCCTCTTGCAGTCATATGGTACCTTGGGAAGTCACTATGGGATTGCACTTCTTTATTCAAACTTGTGATTTCCCCTGATAAGATGTCGATCAAAGACTGGTGGTGTTTGGACATGAGCGAGATTAACTCAAGCCCGTGTCTGTTAAATAGAGCAATAAGTTCACCATGGAAGTCTGACCCTGATTCTAAACCATTACGGTATTGCCACGATCGAAGACTCTTTGGGACAATACCCTCTCTGTTGCATTCTGCAAAACAGCCCACCTCCAGCTGAAGTTTTCTCAGTTTCATAAGCTTAGTGTCTAGTAATGCTAACTTAGACACTAGTGGTTCATTTCCTCCAGCCGGCTGCCCCAGTTCACCAGTTAGATCTTCTAAAGTTGGGAAACTCTTTTATCCAACCAACAATGTCGGGGACCCAAATAAGCCCTTAGGAAGTTACTGGAGGTGTGGTATTCGTTCTCCATACATTATTTTCATTTGTAATCACATTTGAAGTCACAGGTTGTAAGTATACTCTGTTGTTCAAGTTATTTTCCGTTAAGTTAGTACTATTTGGTGAATTAGGCTCTGTACCAGTCATTAAATTAATACCTGGTGTCTATGTCCCAAGCTGACACTGTTGGCTCAGACCATCCGCTCTTACTGCAAGGTCCACGAGCCACTGATTCATAGCTGTAATGAGTACTGTTAGATTTCCAATGTCACTCAAACTGGTTTGGGACATCTCTGAGTGTTGAGACAACAGTTCCAAAGATGAATTAAGTAAACCTCCAGCTGCTATTCTACACACAATACAAACCCAGTAAAGGAAACACTGAAACAGCAAACAAAGAAGCCCAGAGGTTCCAAAATCCACAACTGAATTTAATACACTGAAACAATAAATGTGAAGCGCTTTTCGTCCCGTCGGATCACCGGACTTCTTCAGACAAAAAATAGTACATAGACACCAAGTTTAAATATACAAACTTTCCCCTCCATTCAGTTATCTACCCAATCAAATAAACCACATCATTTAAAGCTTATTAATCAATTAGCATTCACTACTAGTACTTAACCCTGTTTTAACCATGTACATTGATATTCACTAAGGTATATCCCCATTTAAATTGCCATGTTTTTAAAAGTCACTTCATACTACTACTTTCCATATTTTAAAAACATAAAAAAAAATATGTTGAAAAAGAGAAACAAATATGTAAAGACTCGTGGGCTTTTTTGGCAGCCAAGGCATTGAATGGGTCACGCATAGAATAAGATATCATGAGCCACCAGACAGTGAGATTAGATTAAGTGAAGAACTTTTGGGCATCATTTTAACTAACAACTTTGTGATGTTTGAAAAGGAATTTTTTTACAACAGCTGGGTGTAGCAATGGGCTCACCTTGTGGGGCAAGTGTGGCTAACTTGGTGATGGCCCATTGGGAAATCACCTAAGTGTTCAATGACCCTAATGTTATGTCATCCATCTGTTTTTATACGAGATTTTTGGATGACATTTTTATCTTGTTTAAAGGTGATGGATTGTCAGCAGATGAACTGATAGGACATTTAAATGGGACTACTGAATAAGTTTACTAGTTCTTTTAAGGAAGATTGCATATCCTATTTGGATCTTACTAATGAAAGATAATATTAAAGGGTCTTTCTTAGCAAGAATCTTCTGAAAGAAAACCTATTCAAATTCAATGTTGCACTTTACTAGCTCTCACCCCCTTCACCAAAAGAAATCAATGGTGAAGGGGCAGTTGGTATGTGCAGCTAGGATGGTTACAGAAGAAGTTGATTTCTTAGAGGAATGTAGGACCTTCAAACAAATGTTGTTAAGTAGGGGCTATCCTGAACATTTAATTGTGGAGCTCACTTTGGAAGTACAACAAAAGAGATTTCAGGGGGGGTGTATAAATCTACTTTAGACTTGGTAAACAGTGAAGGGGTTTTACATGGAACGGGTTGTAATGAAACCTCCTTAATTAACGTCGGAAATGGGAAAAAAAACCCAGATGGTGAACTACGCCTCTAGCTTTATAACCCAATTTAGTGTAGATGCTAACAGTATAAGGAACATTTTGGTTAAAATTTGGAGGCTGTTTTCACTTGAGGAAGAATTGATGGTTAAAATAGGTGAAAAACCATCTTTGTTTGTCTTTTCAGCTTTTCCCGGTTAGGGGTCGCCACAGCGGAACTTCAGTCCGCTAATGATTGGCAGTAGATTTTTATGGTGCCGAGTTGCCAGCCCGACGCCCAAACTTCAACGGAGGCACGCCCAGTCATGCATGTCTTTCGAACGCCACTCGACCGTGGGGAAGACATGCAGACTCCACACAGAAGGCACTCCAGCCGAGAATCAAACAGGAGAACATCCTGCTGTGAGGCAACAACGCTACCGCTGCACCACCACGGCTTTCAGGTGAAAAACCATCTGTAATTTTTAAATGTGGCAGGAACTTGAAGTCACTGGTAGAACTGCCTAGACAAATAACCCTATGAACGCCAGGCATGTTTAAATGCGAGGCTTGCAGCCTTTGCAGTTAACATGGCATCAGGTTGCACTTTTACACTTCGAGATAAAATACAGAATAAATGGGAGGTACAACTGTAATTCTAAATCAGTGATCTATATTGCCCAATGCCAGTTGTGCCCAGCATACTATATTGGTAAGACTGATAGAAAACTTAAGGAAAGGGTTTATGAGCATATATATATATATATATATATATATATATATATATATATATATATACATACATACATACATATATATATATATATATATATACATATATATATATATATATATATATATATATATATATATACATATATATATATATATATATATATATACACATATATATATAGTATAAGCAAGGAAGGGCATGAATGAGAATGCCTTGGCAAGGCATTGTAGTAGTCACCCGGGCCATGCCTTTACTTTTAGAGTGATAGACCAAGTAAAATATAATCTAAGACGTGGCCTCTTCCCTTTAATTCTAGAAAGTCAGGAAGTGTTATGGCAGTTGCGCCTGGACTCTAGTGGAAAGCCAGGCTTAAATGAAGTGATTTCTATTGCCTGTATCTTAAAGCTGAGAAGTCTCACTAGATGAATTTGACATTTTAACTATTTAACAATTACTTTTGTGTTTATATTTTAGGAACAGTATTTACACAGCTATGTTTTTAAAATATGGATAGTAGTATTATGAAGTGAAAAACAGCAATTTAAATGGGGATATATCTTAGTGAATATCAATGTACATGGTTAAAACAGAGTTAAGTACTAGTAGTGAATGCTAATTGATTAATACGCTTTAAATAATGTGGTTTACTTGATTGGGTAGACAACTGAATGGAGGGAAAAGTTTTTGTATTTAAACTTGGTGTTTGTCTACTATTTTTTGTCTGAAGAAGTCCGGTGATTCGACCGGATGAAAAGCACTATTTATTGGTTTAGTATTATTAAATTTGGTTGTGGATTTTGGAACCTCTTGGCTTCTTTATTTGTTTGCAGTTTCAGTGTTTCATTTACTGGGTTAGTTTTAACCTGCACTTTAATTTTATCCCACTCGTTAGCTGTGTTTTCACAAGCTAGTTCTATCTTCTCTAGTAGCTCTTGAATTAAGTCCACAACCCATTCCTTAAATTCCTCTATTCAACCGATAGGCAGGAAAGCACCAGTTTCTCTTTTATTTCATTACCTTGCATTTTTATTTCAGTTATAGTCGCATGATCTGAAACAGTTATTGGTGTGTTTCAAGATCTTCAATTAAATGCACGTGTTCCTATCAGATATAAAATCTATCTGGCCTAGCCCAGTTTTTCTATCTTGGAGAGAGACAGAGCTCAGTTTTGAGCTTTTTTTTTTGGTTAACTTGTTTAATTCAGTTTGCTCACTGTTGCTACACAAGTCACGTGTTTGCATAGGTTTGCACTTGTTTTAACACAGCTCCACAAAGTTAGGTGACCAGCCACTGCTCTGCTGTATTTATCTGTTTATGGGTAGTGAACCTCCATGCACCATCATGTACCACTGCAGAGTGGGGGTAACCACTAGCGGTTATAGATGCAAAAACATTTTGCTGGCTGGCTCGATGTAACCATGTTAAGGGATTGTGGTCTGTAGCTACAGTGAATTTCCAACCAAACAGATAAAGATGAAGTTTGCAGTGCCCACACTATGGCTAAACATTCCTTTTCTACAGCTGCATAGCATTCCTCCCTGGGTTGGAGCATATGACTGAGATATACCACCGGGTGCTCTTCTACCTCTGAAGAAACCTGGCTAAGTACAGCCTTCACCCACTGGTTTGAAGCATCCACATGCACAACAAATTCTTTCCTGTAATCTGGACTGGCTAACACAGGGGGTCCTCCCCAAAGCTCCTTTAATTTTCTGGAAAGCCTGCGCACATGTTGGGATCCTCACTACTTTAACTGGCTTGTTTTGCCTAGTCCGGTCTGTGAGGGGAGCAGCTACAGTACTATAATTGGGGGCAAACTTTCTGTAGTACCCTGCTGACCCTAAGAATGCCCTCACCTGCTTTTAGGTAACAGGGGCAGGTCATTCCTGAATGGCTTCCTCTTTGGCAGGTTCTGGCCTGATCTTACCATTTCCCACTCTATGTCTCAGGTAGGAGACCTCTGCCATTCCCATCTGACATTTGCTGGGCTTAATGGTCAACCCTGCCCTCTGTAGTCTGTCCAGAACCTCCCTGACATGCTGAAGGTGCTCTTGTCAGGAATAGCTGTAGATGGCAATATGATCTAGGTAAGCAAGGGCAAAATCTCCTGCTAAGATACGATCAACCAGCCTCTGGTAAGTCGCTGGGGCATTTTTCATACCAAAAGAGCATCTTCGTGAACTCATACAAACCAAAAGGAGTCACAAAGGCTGACTTCTCTCTAGCACTAGGAGTTAAGGGCACCTGCCAGTAGCCCTTGTAAGATCAATAGTGGTAAGATACTTAGCCGCACCCATCTGCTCTAGAGCTTCATCTGTCCTAGGCATGGGGTAAGCATCTGACTCTGTGTGATTAATTTCCTGTACTCCACACAGAACCTGGTGATGCCATCCTTCTTTGGTACCAGCACCACTGGGGAGGCCCAGGGACTACTACACTCCTGGATTACCCCTGGTTCCAACATTTCCTGTATCTTCTCAGAGTCTGTTTTCTGTTCAACTCTCTCAGGCACCCTATAAGGGGCCTGCTTAATAGGCCTTTGGGGTCCTGTATCCACATGGTGCTGCATCAGGTGGGTGCACCCTGGTTTCCCAGAGAACATACCCCCAAAACTCCTGTAACACTGCTAGGATTTCTCGAACCTGGGTAGGGGATAGCTGCTGGGACATTGCTACCCCTTCCACTGGGGTGTCAGTCCGTGCCTAACTGAAGAGATCAGTCACCAGATCCCCCAAGACTCCTCCTGCCATCCACTGCAAATACTCAGCACAAGGGCCTCCCTATCATGGTAAGGTTTCATAATGTTAACATGATACAGTTTGTGTTCCTGCCTCCTGCCTAGCAGTTCTACCATGTAGTTAACATCATTGACCTTCCTTACTACCTTGTAGGGTCCCTCCCAAGCTGCCTGCAGCTTCTTGCGTCTGACACCAGATCCCCCAAGACTCTACCTGCCATCCACTGCAAATACTCAGCACAAGGGCCTCCCTATCATGGTAAGGTTTCATAATGTTAACATGATACAGTTTGTGTCCCTGCCTCCTGCCTAGCATTTCTACCATGTAGTTAACATCATTGACCTTCCTTACTACCTTGTAGGGTGCCTCCCAAGCTGCCTGCAGCTTGTTGCGTCTGACAGGAATGAGAACCATTACCTGCTGCCCTACAGCACACACACTAGCTCGAGCATTACTGAATACCAGACCTTTTTCTTCTGTTGGGTTTCTGACAGGTTCTCCTGGGCCAAGCCCATGAGCTCCCTGAGCCTTGTCCTGAGGTTTAGGACATATGCCACAACAGACGCCTTGTGGGACTCCCACTCACACTCATCTCGAATAAAATCTAGAGGTCCCTTCACCCTATACCCATATAACAAATCAAACAGTGAAAAACCTGTGGATTCCTGGAGAACCTCTCTGTAAGCAAACAGATGGGGCAAATATTTGTCCCACTCCCTCTTGAACTGGTCTGCAAATGCACGTAGCATCATCATGAGTGTAAAGTTTAACCTCTCAACAAGACCATTAGTCTGGAGATGGTAGGGTGTGGTCTACATGTGCTTCACTCCACAGTACTTCCACAGATAAGCCAGTAGGTCTGACATTAAATTGGCACCTCTGTCAGTCAGTATTTCTTTTGGGAAACCTACCCTGCTGAAAATCTCCAACAAAGCATTTGCCACCTTTCCTGCCTCATTGGAGGACAAAGCCAATGCCACAAGATATTTGGTAGCATAATCTACTACGACTAGGATACACTTTTTCCCTGTGGAACTTGGGGTACTCAGAGGCCCCACAATATCCGGAGCTACCCTCTGAAATGGCTCCTCAAGCACAGGCAAATGCATTCAAGGAGTTTTCACCTTGTCTCCTGCTTGCCTACGTTTGGCACTGCTCACAGACCTTGCGTTACCCTGCTACATCTCTAGAAATCCCAGGCCAATAAAAGATCTGCATAATATGTCTCTTTGTATGTTTTATGCCCATATGACCTGCAAAGGGAATATCATGGGCTATGGCTAGAAGTGCCAGATGGTAGGCTCTGGGCACTACCAACTGCTGTATTCTCTCACCCTCTAGTCTTCCCTCAGGGGTCCACTCTCTATACAGTAACCCTTTGTTCCAGTATATAGATTCCCCCTTCCCTTGAGAATCAGGTACCTCACTAGCTACCTCCCCCAGGCCTTGTAATGTAGGGTCTGAGAGCAGAGCCTGTCTCAACTTTCTCTCTGTAACCCTTCCCAGCTCCCCTTCCACAGGAAGTCTGGCATCCTCCGAAAGCAGTGCCTCACTGTCAGCCCAGGTACTACTACTACTAACCTCTGCCCTTGCAGTCACTCTGTCCAAGGAAACATCAGTACCTACAAGCAGCTGTGGCTCACCTTCAGTCTCACTGCTACAGGGTAGCTCCCTCCCTAAAGTAACCACCTTCCCAATCCTGGCTGCAAGTACTCGGCCTGTCTGGGTTTTCCTCAGGCTACCAAACCCACATGCTCGTCTCCAACCCGGATTGCATTTAACTGCATGTACACAATACTGCAGTATCAAAATCATTCCCTATCAGGACATCTGCAGGGATATCCTCAAACACACCTACTTGCATGCTTCCTTTTCCACCCTCCCAGTCAAGGTGAACCCTAGCCAAAGGTATTTGGAATGAGGTCCACTCCTAAAGCTCTGACTGGAGTAGACTGTCCAAGCAAGTAGTGCTCTTCTGTAACAATTGCAGGCCTCACAATGGCTAGGTCAGGAGCTCTCTCTCAGCTTTGGCCTTTTTTCATCTATTACGATAGGATATAACTTCTTGTGGTAGTTTGGTACCCTTGTTGTCCTGAGACAACTTACTGCTGGCATTTTGTCATTCCCACTTACTGGTTCTCCCACCTATGATTCAACAACTTGCTTCTGTGGACATCTATATGCTACATGGCCCCACTGGTTGAATTTAAAACATTTAACCCTTGGTTCTGGACATGTACCTGGACTAGTGGCTTCCCCTGCTACTGCAAGACTCTGTTGGGGCAGTCTGGGCTGCCCACCATGGATTCTCTTAGACCCATGAGAAGCACTGGGTGTCCCTTTCCTGTGCAGCGATGCCCTGTTTGCCAGGTATAGGTCTCCCTTCTTACCCAACTCATCTGCAGCAGCGCATTACCTATCAGCTAACCAGATTCTCATGTCCTCAGGCAAAGTGCTAAGGGCTTGTTCCCTCACCAAAAGGTCTGCCAGCCCTTCAAAAGTGGTGACCGCACATCCACTCACCCACCTATGAAAATAAGTGCTTAGTTCAGCAACACATTCACACACACTTTCATCTGCCTTGCGTCTATGCTCAAGAAGCTTTTTTCTATAGGCTTCAGGTGTTCACTTAAAGTTTTCTAAGACAGTTCGTTAAAACATTATAATTTAAACAATAAGTATCAGAGAATTAAGAAATAAACTCTAAAAGGTATCCGTGCCAAGAGAGCAACACTCCAACACAAAAAAACTGGTCCTAAAATAGCACTGAAGAAGTACACACAAATGAACCAGCAGCAAGGGGAAAACTCTGAGATTTATTAAATAATAAAATGCATTAAAAAACAAACGCTTAACTGCCTCACCACGTTTTCATTCATCCATAGAACTTTGATGCATGTCTGATGAAGTTCTATGGATGAATGAAAATGCGGTGAGGCAGTTAAGCGTTCATTTTCTAGTTCATTTTAATACTGAATAAATCTATGAGTTTTCCCCTTGCTGCTGACTCATTTGTGTATGCCTCTTCAGTGCTATTTTGGGACAATTTAAAAATAACAGTTACAGCTTTGCCATGGAGTATGGGGGTCAGGAACTGCACCCAGAGCCCTTCATCAACATTATATTGTTTAAATACCCTTTCAAGCATATGAGTGAAACTATCAAAATTATCCCCTTCTGTAAACTGTGGAAGAAATTTACTGACCTTTGTTGCTTCTGGGGTTTGGTTGCTCCCTTTCCTATTACCTCTATGACTCTGGCGAAGAATCAGCAACTCCTTTTCATGTTGCCTCAGCCTTCAGACATCGCAGTTTCTCATTTTCCTCAACCTCTAGATGTCTCAGTCTCTCTACCGATTTTATTTCCAAACTCTTAGCCTCCAGCTCAAGTCTCTCTAACCCCAGACAGATTTTCAAGTCCTCTGTGGAAAGGCTGAGTTGTCCATTTTCTGAGAGTTGTACATCTCCAAGGCCAGTCTGATTGTCCTCCTGGTTGCTATTCTGCTATGCAGCTATCACTAAAGCTGCAATCATGTCTGCTTTAGTCAGGCTAGCATACACCAGTCCTTTGGCCTGTCACATCTCAGCCAACTGGCTCCTTGTCAGCTTGCCATACTCCACTGCTGACATGCTTACCTGCTCTCCCTGACTAACTAAATTAACCAAAAAAACAAACAAACAAAAAAAAAAAAACAATTCTGATATGAACTCTGAATGTTCACTGTGTGGCTGATTCAGAGTACAAACACCTTCAGTGACCACTGTACACAGGCTACAGGAATTCAATATCCACAACACTACAAGCCAATTAATATGTGATATAAATATCTTACCACTGTCCACCAATTAATATGCAACGCCAAAATACTGGCCCAGTAATCAAGGAGCCTCAATCCTCACCTCTGGCAATAGTGAGGGTCATACACACTGGGAAGATGACAAGTACACACACAGAAAAAAATTTAATTTTCCTTAAGAGCTCACAGAGACCACAGTCAGTCTGGGACTGGTTTCTGCCTCTTTCTCCAGATCCCCAATAAGACTCTCCACCGGCACAGCTATAGGGTTGAGACCTCAGCTGAGTGACCAAGCTAACCTCCAGCACCCTTTCTGTCCAACCAGTGCTTCGTGTCCCTGCCCAAGTAGCTGACACACACAACACAAACACTTTAAGATTTGACTGATATACAAAAACACACACATGGGAAAGGCTGGCACAGTTTTAATAGCTATGCCCCCTTTTGCCAAGACTATAAGGTAGTTCCAGCTGCCACCAGCCACCCTACTTATCAGCTACTATAAGGCCCTTGCAAAGAGTGTCCAATCCTACTGTGTAATGTTACTAATAATCCAAATGGTAGTCTTGACCAAGCGCCAGACTATTAGGAGTGGCCTGTACAGTGTCACCAAATACATATTAAAAGCTTAAATATATCTCACAAATATCAGCCACAAAGATAGGTTTAAATATATTTAATAATAAATAATAAAAGAGCAAGACAATACTCAATCAACACAGTAACTTCAGAGTTCAAAATCACAGGAAATATTTTAAAACAACATTGCAGAAAAGCCTCAAATAAATACAGAAAACATCTAAACTAATCTTTACTATATTCCTATCTAAAACTAAAATAGATACTACGCCCTATAGCTTACTTACAGCAAATGCAGATGATGATGATGAGTGGAAGTTCTTGCTAGGTCCAAGACAAAATACAAAAAACAAAGTCTCTCTCTCTCTGAGAGAGTTCTTAAATTAATATCAACTATTACTGCTGGGTTAGCTTGGATGACATCACTCTGTCACCTGGCTTCAGTTCCAAGGCTAAACAGAAACTTTACAGAATTTAGCAGCTCTCTGTGAGAATACATAGCCTTCAGAAGTTTGCAGATCATGAAAGTCATAAAGCAATAAAACACTTCTAGACATGCTGTCTCCTTGCTGCATTGAAACTAACTTTAATAACACAATCATAAAACAACTTAATTTCAACTTATTTTCTTGAAGTTTTGCAAATTAATCTTCTATGTTCCAGCATGGTATGCTGTGGTTACATTCTTGAAGCTCAGTACATAACATACAGTTCTGTATAAATCAAATCAATATTCACAAATGACAGAATTATTTACAAAATTCCAGATTGCTGGGCTTGCAGCGTGACACGAACCAACACAATCACCGCGGCCATAGATTCTAATGCCTGTAGAACATGGAAGGCAGCTACCTTCTTGTTTCTGATTAACCTTGAAATTTGCCATCTGACTGTTAACACACTGGAAGGAGGAAGTTTTGCAATCATATGACTGGTGTCTAGAAGCATCCCCTATGAATTCTAGTGTTTAAGTGGGTTCCAGATAAGATTTTTGGTAGTTTATGGCTATGCCTAGCTCTGAACAAACTAAAAAACAGTTTCTTGCACGGATAAGTAGATGCCTGGTTGAGGAGGATATGAGCCAGTCATCTAAATACGGAAATACATACAAGGAATCCTTCTCGTCTCAGGTGAGCTGCAATCACTGCCATACATTTGCTGAACACACTGGGGGCAGTAGTGGGACCACAGGGCAGTGCTTTGAACTGATGATGATTGGCTCCCAGCCGGAAGTGTAGAGATCCTATACAGCGTCTGTACATTTTTATATGGTAGAATGCAACCTGAAGATCTACAGATCACATCCAATCGTCCAGTACCAGAAGGGGAAGTATGGACTGCACCGCGACCATTCGGAACTTGTAATGTCAAACTGACTTGTTCAATCTAGTGAGATCCAAGATTGATCTCCAGTCCCGTTTTCCTTGCAACCAAAAAGAACTTCGAGTAAGTTCTGAATCTCTTCTGATCTTGGGGGATCACCTGGATGACTGTTTTTTCCATCAGTTTTTGAATTTGAATGACTGCCTGATCCCTTTGACAGGGTGGAATGTCTGGGATTTTCTTGCTAGGAGGGGAATGTTGAGAAAAAGGAATTTAACCGCTGGATATTATCTTCTGCCACCAGATATAAGATGTTATCTTTTGCCAGGCTCTCCAGAGCAGGGATAGTTGACCCTCGATTGCCTGCAGAGGTGGACAATCGGCCCTGCTTTCAGGAGCGCTGAAAGGGCTTCCTGAAGAAAGGTCTGTGGACCTCCTGTACCGCAAGGGCGATGTCTTCCATTATTGTTCCCCCCTCTGCCTCAGGTGGAAAATTCCCACGTGCGTCTTGGTAGGAGCCTTGAGTCTTCTTGAACACATTTTCCGCTGCCTCTCTGACCCTTAGGATAAGATCTCTGAGGAGACGGAAAACGAATGCCCATGGTAGAAAGGGTCTTACCTTCCTTCGTACACCTGGACAGAATCTTTGACTTTGGGACCAAAAAGAGACGTGGCGTCAAAGAGACCGCTGACGAAGGAAGACTTAAAAGGTTCCACAAAATCACAAAGACGCATCCAGGCATGCTTCCTCATAGAGATGCCGGAACCCGCCATTCTGCTCATTCCTTCGGCTGCCTGCGTGATGAGCCTCATGGAAGAGTTGGCTACTGAATGTAGGGTGGCTAACTGGGAAGCTCCCTGATCTATGGCTCCTTCTAGGGTATCTGAAAGCTCCTTGATCAGATCCCTTTGTAACCTGGTGAAATGCAAAATATAATTCAGTGACTGAAAGGCAAAGGTTGCTGAAGAGAACACGCACTTCCCACATCTATCCATCATCCTACAATCCTTATTAGGAGAGTGGATAGTTGAACTCTCATTGGAGAGTTCCTCCTTGGTCACTGCCTTCATGACCATGGCATCTACTGCAACCCCTTTTGTCCCAAAGACCTCGTCAGAGAGAGTGGTTCTAATTTTATCTGGAATCCAAGGAACAGGCTTAACAGAATCCTGGGTCTCCCACGCCCACCGAAAGATCAAATCTATGAGCTCATCAGTGGTCGGAGTCAAACAGGAGGTAGATGGGCAGGAACCAAAGGCAGCCAGGTACAGAGACTCCTCAGATGAAGGGCTGACATATGTCTGTCAGCCACCTCTCTGGTTCAGAATCTCCCCAAATGAAACATCCTCAGGGGGTGACTGGGGAGATCCTTCTCCCTCATCGAGGTCAATTTCTTCCATGGCTGACTTCTCAATGGAGTGCAGATGCTTCATCTTGCAAAGTCTCTTCCTAGGGACCTTCTCAGTAGGGTAATCTGGGGAGGTATCGGAAGAGTCAGGGGTACTCAGATGGGTATCCTGGCCTGTGAAGTCCCGCTGCCCCTGTGGAACATGGTGGTAAGAAGAGGAATGCAGGGTATTTTGATGGAATTGCGGATCCGAGGGGGCAGGTGACTTTTTAGATGCAGTGGCAGGTACAGCCCTCTGCAAAACCCCAACAGCAGACTACTCCTGAATGGATGAGGACTCCAGCTCCGACAAGCCATGCTTTCAGGATGGAGTCCCCTCCAGTCCAGAAAACAGTTCGCTAGGGCTAGCCAGAAATTAGCTCTCCTTCCCTGAAGACCCAAGGTGCACTGACTGCTCCTAAGACCTGGCAGTTGAGTACAATCGAGGTTTGCGAGGCTCACTACTGCACCGGGAACTCTCCAGCTCTAAAAAGGTCAATGAGCTCTAAGCAAAAATCTGATCCAAGGAAGAGGACATCTTCAGATCAGAACTGAAAACCAGTGGGCATATCAGATCCGATGGCTCTGAAGTTTGCCCTGAAGTCAGAGGAGGGGAAAGAGGGGGAATAGATGGTTTAGATAGACCTGGCACCATAAGGGTCGAGGGGGACTTAGTGATGTCCTGCACCCACAAAATCTTCTGCACCATCCGTTCCACACCTTCTTCAACAAGGTTCCTGGTCGAATGGGTAGAAGAGGCAGATGGGGACCTTGGTCTTGTTAAGAAGGGCAACGGCACCCTCGATGCAAATGGATCAAAGGTCAGGGAGCACAGTGTCCTTGGTAGTGTCAAGATAGGCTTAAAAGAACTAGCTGTCAGATTCAATATCAATGGATCCGATGTATCCATACTAGATAGGCTTGGAGATGAAAAAGTTGGATCCAACTGGTTAGAGATAAGCACCAAAGGCTCCGATCGGATCATACACTCCCCAGACTTGGGAGATTTAGATTTTTTCAGTTTTGGCTCCGAAGTATCAGACAATGCCGAACAGGGTCTCTTTTTTCCTTTATCAGAAGATTTAGAGGAAATAGATGATGCTGGGCTCAAATGAGCTGATTTTGTCTTTGTGGATGAGCCTGATTTGTCTTTACTTCCAGAAATATCCTCCCCAAATCCTAAAGGCAACATGCTCCTCAAGATGAGCTTATTTTTTCTTTCCACTAAAGCTTGATGATTAAATGAGTGGCAGATCGCACAATCCTCTTGCAAGTAAAGGGGGCGAAGACAATAGACACAGTGAGTGAGAGTTGCTTACTGGGATCTTGTGCCCACACTTTCTGCGTTATTTTGAAACCATCCAGTTTCTCTTGTTTCTCCATCATAATGCACAGAAAGGTAACAGGCAGAGAATCCTCAAACAAAGATACAAGCACACTTACAGAAAAAAACAACGAAAGAAGAAAAGTTTTTTTTTCTTTTTTTTTGCTTTTATAAAAATAGAAGCAAAGGGAAGGGGAGAGCTACTAAAAATAGTAGATAAAGCTATACCTTTAAAGGTAAACTAGGAGGGAAGTAACCTACAAAAAAATGGTTACTGTCAGGAAAGTGAAAGGGAATGAGGAAAAAGAAAGTCACCTAACTAAAATGGTTACTGTAAAGAACGGGTTATAAACTATAAGGGGGAGATAGAAAGGCCTAACTACACTAAAAATATAGAAAAAAGGATATATAGAAGAAAATATTCTTAATTATACGACCTGATACCAAGAGCTAGCTGACTGGACCATGTCTTTGCAAAGCGACAAACAAGATCTGAGGTAATGGGGCGAGATGCACTGTAGGTAAGGGGAGGTATACAAGAGCATTTTGGTTGCACAAGCTTGCTAATGGCTGAGTGAGATCCAATGGATCAGATCTAGACCCATAGGTGAGGAGAGATGAAAAAAATGACAATATCAGATCTGTACATTCCTGCTGGGGATTTTACCTATGGCCTTCCTAGACATCAGCAGTCGTTCGTAAGATCTCTAATTTATGCAAGATCCTTTATATTGTGTTTTTCTAGTATTATACTGGGCACACATGGCTAGGCTTATAAAGAAAGATCTTCAGGTCAATAGCCAAGTAACCACCTGTGAAATAAGGAAGTGTATTTTTTAAACTCCGAAGGCTTCTGAGCTGTAGTAACCACTGTATGCTACAGAACAAAAACAGAATGGAGTGAAGAAAAATAGTTTGTTTAAACTATGGAAAAAACAGTAGAAAAACTACCAACAATGGTATTAAAGAATACCCTGTTAAAAGGGTAAGAGAAAGGAAAGAAAACAGTACCAATGATGGCACTTAAGAAAATTACTTTCTCAAGTTACTAAGCTAATGGAAAGAAAAACCCAAAAATTGAGAGGTAAGAAACTTCTAATTTAAATATAAAAAAAGAGATACATATTTCTGAGAAGAAAAAAACGCTTACGGCTAACCAGGAACCTACACAAAGCACTCAAGAGAGAGGATCCACGTCCGTGCGAGATGGTAGCAAATGAGATGTGAGGTATTGGGGATGGAACAGAGCATTATGGGTAGAGGGAGAAGCTACAGAGTTGGATCCAAAGTCTGCAGAATGCAGCCAAGCTGGATCCGTAGATCCGTACCCCATACGTTGAGGAAGAATGAAAAAGACATCATATCACAGGAGTAACATCTTGAATTCTGACACATGTACATACAGTTTGAAAAAGGAAAGGTCAAAAATTATTCTCCATGAGTGTTTCTTTTTTGCGACCAGAAAACATTATGGAATAAAGTTACTTTCCTATGTTTTCTGCAGGAATTTGTTCTATGACTCATGACTTTAACATATGCTGGAGCACATGGGGAAACCATTCTGTTTGATGGGGGGTAGGAGGGATCCCTCTGAAAGGAAGAAAGGAAGGCAGAGATTCTATCCATTGCCAACTGTAACCTACTGGATCACCTTCAAAACCAGTTAGTGTAAAACTATCCGACACCATGCTAGGGCACCGAGAGTTAGATTCTGAGAAATGGGAAGAGAAACAGAGGGAGGAGGGTGGTGACCACCAGGTCCCTGGCATAATCATTCAGAAGCTGGTCCTTAACCTTTTTTTTTTTTTTGGGGGGGGGGTGCTGATTATTTTTGAGGTTTGGGATTAGTTAACCCTGCATTTTCTTCTTTGGAGCTTGCCTGCCCATTAATGGGCTGTGCTTTTTTTTTGTCCTTTGAACTGGACAAGTATTTTTTGAAGGGAAGAACCTGGGGACATGAAAAATCCTGGATACTCCCTGCATTAATTTACCTCTCTCATCCCACTGTTTGAGGAACTTTTGTAACAGCTGTCCTAAAAAAAACATTCATATCTAGAGGAGAACTCAATTTATGACTCACTCATCTGAAATCTTCTGGTTCTGTACCCCAACAAAGCTTCTTAAAAAAAGTAACTGAATCCAAAACTCTGTAAAACGTATCAACAAAACTATATGGACACTTGAGACAGGTTAGACACAATCCAATTCACATAAGACCTATCTTCAGGAGTCACTGTAGAAGAAAATTCTCCTAAGCTATTACCATATTTGAAAATAAGCTTCCACATAAAGTCCTGGTAATTAAGGATTCTGAAGGTTAGAGCAGGAGAAGAAAAAAAGTCTCTTTCCTTTTTTTATCTCCAGGAAATGGGTTGGAGGTAGAAAGGAGTTTACTCGCTGCAGGAAACATAGGTATTACCACAGCTGGATCTGCTCTAAAATGAGAATAAAGATATTTGTTAGCTTGAAAAACGCTATACAACTGATCTGATTTCTTAGGAAAAGATGGGAGAGAATCAGGAGGATTACATGCAGCTTTAAAGTCATCCTCCAATGCTGGCAGAATAAGAGGAATAGGTGCAGTACTGGGAGCTTCTTGTACAAGTCATAATGTTTGCCAGTCTCAGACGGCACATCCATCTGCTCTCACAAAAATATGTCCATTAGTCTGGAAATATTTTCAGCAAGAGAGAAACCCCCCATCTGTACAACTTCAGGCTCACTCTTCACAGAACCAGAGTGGGGCTACAGAACCCTCGGGTGATGCAACTCTAACTTTGTCAACATCTAAATTATCTGAAAAAATGTCCACTTCTCTAAAGAAGGGTTACAACTTTTAGGAGGATGCATATGGCATTCAGAATTGACGGACTACAACAAACCCCTGACCAAAGTAATAGCATTTTAAGCCACAGAAACCATCTCTTTGTTTACTGTGTGATTTTTTTTGTTTCTTTTTTTAGGAAGTTCTTTAAGTGCCAAGTATCCACTTAGAGCTCAGTTTTTCTTTGGCACAAAAACACCTCTGAATAGACTCTGTATCCTTGTTGGATTGGTGGGACTTCCTGGATGACTTGTTTGTCTAGCAGCTTTCTTATTTCTTGTGTTGCAAGGTTGGGACACTGGGAAGTCTCTGAGTTGGGGGTAGAAACAAAAAGGGAATTGTGTGGCCTCTGGTTTTGTCTCTCTGCACCAATGTCGCTCAGGTGATGTCTGTCCAGGCTGAGGGATGCAGAGGCAGCCCCCCCCCCCGAAACTGCCTCCAGGGTGTAACAGGTGGGAAAAACTTCAGGAGTGCTGTAAGGGTTTGTCGGAGAACGCCTCCCAAAACCACCTGTTCTGCGGAATGCCTCTGCCCGAAGGGAGACATCCATTGTGATGAATCCGCTCCCTGTCTCACTAGAAGGGTCAAGCATAAAACTTTGCAATTTACAGAACCAAGATTTTTGCCCCCTTTCTAGTTTCTACAGAAGATCCTTTGGGAGGTAGAAAAGTGGATCCTAATAGCAGACAGGTTCTTTCCAAACTGCTCAATTCTACACAGCACCTCCTTCACCTTTGGTCCAAAGAGGATGGAGCAGTCACAATGGGCTTTGATGAAGGACATTTTAAAATGCTCCGCAAAACCAAAGACACATACAGCAGTACCGATAAATGCCAATGCCTGGCTGCTCCTGGCATGCCATCAGCCACAGTGGATATTAGGTGCATGAAGTTGTCTGAAAGGGAGTAGAGGGTGGCCAACTCTGTATCCATTGTTTTACAAACCTTTGCAGATAAGGACCCTGGGAGGAGACTTGGAATGTTCCTTTGCTAAATCCTCCTGAAAACATGTTAGATGACATAAGTAGTTCAGTGTCCTTAACGAAAAAGTTGAAGTGTAAACCAGTTTTCCAAACCTGTCTGACTTCCTGGATTCTCAGTTAGGGGGGACAGACAGCAAGGCTGTAGTCTGAAAGCTCTTTCTTTGTGGCTAATGCTACCACTATAAAATCTACCTTGGCACCCTTGGTCAAAACAGTCTGTCCTGAATGAACATTGAGATCTTATCTGGTTTACAGGGAATTGGTTTGACCACATCCAGGTCCTTCCATGCCCACCTCAAAACCAAATCCACATGCTCATCAGCAGGAGGGACTATACAGGAAGCAGATGGGCCAGATGCAGAGGCCTCAAGGAATACTGATTCCTCCTATGGGGTAGTATCAGTGGACCATCTCCTTCTGTTTCAACAATTCTAGAATCTCACCAAAGGAAATGTCCTCTGGGAGGATCTAAGAGAACCTTCTCCTTCAATGAACTCAGAATCTTCAGTGATGGACTCCTGAGAGGAGTCCAAGTGCCTCCTTCTGCATGTGTGTGTCTTATGTACTTCTGCAGTAGGAGGTTCTAGGAAAGACTTGGCAGCAGACAGAGACTCCACAACATGGACTGTCACAAGACCTCTGGCTATCACATGGTGACAGAAGGAGGTGGTAGAGGACTCTTTTGTGAACAGAAATTCTGCTCTCCAGACTTAGAAAGGGCACTCTCAAATGCCTTGAAGGCCAAAGCCAAAACTGGTCCTGAAGCAAGCCCTGGGGAATCAGAAGACCACAACAAGGGCACATTCCAAGACCTGACCCACCTTGGTCCAAATGGTGACACATGAGTGGAGCTTTCAGTGGCCAAAGCATCGACAGAAAGGAACTTCCAAGTACCGGTGTCTATCTCTCAGCTCAGAGACCCATTAAGATCCAATTAAATCAGAGTTGACTGGGTCAGAGATATTGTCGGATCTGAAGCCTCTTTTGCTTCAGACACAGGAAATCTATGGGAGACACTCAGACCCACTAACACTGGCAGCTCCCAGCCCCCCAACAGTGGGGAGTGCACGAAGGACCCCCTACCTGAATCTGGGTCCTCATTAATTTCCTTATCATCCAGTCCACATCAGTTTTTTTTCTGTTCACATCAGTTTTAAGCAAGATTCTCAATAACTGAAAATAACTGAAGAGCCCATTGAAGGTGGCCCTTGAGATACAATGGGAAGACCTCTCATGTAGGAGGCAGGGATGGAGTCAAGGACTTACTGGCTGTGGCAAAAATCTGAAAATGGATGAATTGATGACCTGATTCTGATTGGCTCTAATATCAGAGTTAGAGCCAAGTGTTTAAGTATCTTTGGGGATGGGCTTGATGGGCCCAACAGATCAGAAGTCATTTTCCTTGTTTTTTTTCCCCAAGTGCTTCTTGGAAGACTTCTATAGGATCACGTCCTTATCCTTTTCTTTGTACCTTCTCTCCCTTGTTTTTCTCTCCTGACTTCCTGCTTGAGGGAGATGATGATTTTGAGGTGTTTACCTTCTCCCTCATGGGAAAGAGAAGCCACTTCAAAGTAAGCTTCAACTGCTGATTGGAAACAGCTTTGGCCTCGAATGCAGAGTATGCACACCTATCTTCATCAGGATGAGAGGTTCTCAAACAAACACAGCTAAAGTGTGCATCCTGTGTCCACAAGAAATACACGTTTTAAAACCAAAGATCTTATCGGAGATGACAGCTAAACAGATTTTTTAAAATTTTTTTAAAGAACCTCCAAACTAAGCCCCCCCCCCCCTCCCCACGCACACAAAAAACAACCTTAGAAAAGACATTTACAACAACACTGTGAAGAAAAATAAAAAAAATTATACAAACATTTTAATAGGGGAAATAACACTCGACTGAAGAAAAAAGTAGATACCAAACAGGAGAGGACCCAGGACCGATCCCTGTGGGACTCCACTTGTTACTGGTCGGCAGTCTGACTTGGAGTCAGCTACTTTCACACTGTGGATTCTATCTGTGAGCCAGTTTGCAACCCATCTAGTGATACAGGGGTTGATGCCTAGCTTAGTGAGGTTTTCTATGATTCCTGAGTGGGGAATGGTATCAAAGGCCTTGGCCAGATCAAGGTAGGCTGTATGAACCACCTTGCCTTCATCCACAGCTCTGGTGACTGACTCAAAGAAGTTGGCCAAGTTGAGCAGGCATGACCTACCCTTCAACCAAACTCTGTGGGATCCAGAGTTTGGAGATTCCCTATATCCTTGTTTATTAGGTCCATGAAGATGCATTCCAGAGCTTTGCATATAAGACTTGTCAGGCTAATGGAGCGATAGTTCCTAGGGTCTGTAGTCACTCCTCCTTTGTGGAGAGGGATGACTATAGCAGTGCGCCATTCGGTAGGGACAAAGCCTGATGTGAGGCAGTGATTGAAAAGGGCACACAGGTAAGGTGCCAATTCACTCTGTAGTTCATGTAGAACACAGCCAGGGATATTGTCAGGTGCCTGATAATCTACTGGTATTGTGATTGGTCCTTTGGGGGAGGGGGGGTAAAGTTGGCACTGAATCTGTCAGCCAGTACATTGGCAGTATCTCTTGGCTCAGTATAGGAGGTACCATTGTGCAGTAGCTCAGAGCAAAGTATGCAGAGAAGTCCAGGTTGCTGCCTCAGTAACAGAATTAGTATCGGGGGCTGGAATTTATTGTGGAGAAAACTGGCAGAGGAACCAAGGTACTGGGAGCAAATAACTAGAGAGGGAAAGATTACAGAATGGGAAGACGCCAAGAATTTATCTGTACGGCAGGTTAGAGATTGTCTTGCCCATCACGGATTGAGTATAGACAAAAAGAAAGAAATAGGGAGGAGTCCTAAATGAAAGACCAGCACTGGTAGAGTTTTTAGTATAATCTAAAATAGAAGCAGCCATTAAAAAAGGAATAATTAGTAGAGCATATAAAATATTGCATGATAATATAAAACACTGCATGATAACTATAAGAATCAATCAGAAGAGGTTAGAAAGGAGTGGGAAGAGAGAATGGATAAGCAATTCACAAAGAAACAATGGGAGGATATATGGACATCTTCCAACCAAACATGCAACAAAATGTAAAAAGTTTAGGATTTTTGCTTGGAAGTGTTTAGACAAATATTTTTATATTCCAAGTAGACTCCAAAAAATTTTTCCTCAGGTAGACAGTAAATGTTGGAGGTGTGACGGGGAAGAAAGAGGTGATTAGGAACATATTTTCTGGGACTATGGTGAGTTGGCAGACTAAGAATTCCCTGTGGGATGCTCTGTTGGAGATGCTGAGTGTGCAGATTGGTGTGATTAGGGAGACGATTTTTCTGAGCTGTGATACGGAATCAGAATTGACTAGACATGGTAAAGCATTGCTGGTCTTCTTATGGTGACTGCCAAAAAAGCAATTAGAACACAGAAATCAGCATCTAAACCAACTATATTAGAAATAGTAGAAACAGGAAAAAATGGGAACTGTGGGAATAAATACATACAGGGGAGGAATGAGGCTTAAACGAAGGCAGGACTTAAATGAGCTATGTAATGTTTGACTGAAAATGACTGGGTAGATAAGTGATGTATAATGTTTGCAACAGGGAGTGTCAGTATGGTTTCTGATGTAAAATCCTTGCAAACAGGATTGTGTCAGTGTGGTTTGTTTTCATTTATATAAATGTATGGCTGCCTATGTCATAAGTGATGGCTTAATAAAGACATTTCTTGCATAAAAAGGGGAGGGCAGGAAATGAATAATTTATGTAATGTTGCTTAGGTTATATGACATATAGCAATATATGTGAAGTATAATGTTTATAAATGTGAACTTGTTAGTACAATTTGATTATTTTTCTATGAATGTACATTTGCCTATGCCACAAGTGATAATTCAATAAAGGTATTTAAAAAATAATAGCATTAGTATCCAAACCCTTGAAAAAACACCAGAAGCAGCCACAACTCTAGTGGAATGAGCCCTAACAGAAGAAGGAAGGCTCTTCCCAAGAAAAGAATAGCAAAAAGAAATGGATTTATAGATACCCTAGAAAAAATGGTTTGCTTGGAAACAGTCAAACCTAAAGACCTACGATGAAAAGAAACAAAAAGCTGTTCAGATTTACAAAAAGCTTTAGTCTTATCCAAATAATATCCGAGCTGTCTATGCAAATCCAAAGTGTGCAAAAACCTTGTCACTAGCAGACTGCAGAGAAGGGAAAAAAGTGGGAAAATGAAGAGACTCATTAAGAGACAACTAATTAACCACCTGGGACATAAAAGTAGTATTAGTACGTTAGGGACACCCTGTCCTGTCCTTATGTAAACTAAAAATGGAGAAACAGCCATAAGGGCTTTTATCTCAGACACTTGTCTGGTAGAAATAAGGCCAAAAGAAGAAAAGCCTTCCAAGAAAAAATGCTGTAAGGAAACTGACGCAGCAGGGTCTAAAGGAGCCTGAATCATTTTTTCTAAAACAAAATTAAGGCCCAGGAAGAAGGGACAGGCTTCCTGGAAGGCCTAATGTGAAGGATGCCTTTAAGAAACTGTTTGGCCTCAAATCTAGAGGCTATAGGGGGAGTTAAATGCAGACAAGCAGAGATAGCTGATAGGGGGGCCTTAGCAGAAGATCAGGCCAACCCAGCACTCAGCAATTCATACAAATAAGAGAAAACCAAAGAAACATTCAAAGAAAGTGGATCCAGGATAAGAGAAGGACACCAAACAGAAAACCTCTTCCATTTCCTAGTAGTGGGTTTCCTGGCCTCCTGCAGGACCTGAAGAATGTCATCAGAAAAAAAGGTGTCTGAAGGGGATCAAAACCCTATCACCAAAAATGTCAACTGAAGAGTGGACAGGTGGGGATGGATGAGAGATCCCTTGTCTTGTGTGAGTAGCTCCACCCTGTGAGGTAACATGTGATGACTGCCCTTGGCAAGATGCAGAAGAAGAGGAAACCAATGCTGTCTAGGCCAAAAGGACGTCACCAGCAAGATTTTGGGAGCATCCTGTTTTATCTTGAACAGGACTTTTGGAATGAAGGGAAGGGGAGGGAAGGCATAAAGAAACATCCCCTTCCAAGAAAAAGAGAAGGTATCCACCTTTCAGGTCAGAAGGCATGAGACTCTGGCACAAAATAGGGGAAGTTGTCTGTCCAGAGGGAAGGCAAACAGATCTACTTAGGAGTACACCACTGGTGGACAATGTCCAGAAACACATCCTTGTGAAGTATTCACTTACGGGATAGAGTTATGGACCTGCTCAGAGAATCTGCAATGTTCTGATCTGAGGGAATGTAAAATGCCTGAAGGGTCACCTGATACTGGATAGCCAACTCCCAAACCTGAAGGGTTAAACCTGCATAAGAGATGAGACTTTGCCCCCCTTTCTTGTTGACATACCACATTACTATGGTATTGTCTGTGAGAATCTTGAGGGGCCCTGACAGTAAAAGAGAATGAAAAGCCTGATGACCCAGCAGAAGAGCTCTCATCACTTTGACACTAATATGATCTTCCTTTTCTCAAAAAAATCAAAGGCCCTGTGTACCTTCAAAGGAACAAAGGATGCCCCATCCCACATCCAAGACATCTGTGAAAAGTTCCTGAGAGTGGACTGGAGGTTGAAAAGGAAGCCCTGGGTTGAGGGGCAACTGATGAATCCATCACTGAAGTTCCAGCTTGAGGCACGAAAGCAGAGGGATCAGAAATTCTGAAGGATCAGAATGCTGAAACAGGACTGACTTTAGAAACAACTGAAGCTTCTGCATGTGAGGTTTGGCTAGAGGGAGCATAGGAATGGTGGAATCCATGTAAGCCAGAGCCCTCAGAAATTCTCTGGCTGTGACCGAAGCCAGAGGAAGAGGAAAATGGGGAACAACAGAGTTAAGGCCTTAGGAGGAGGCAGGGATGCCAGCATTATAACAGAGACTGGATCTTGCAACCCAGAAAAAACATAATCCTGAGGAGTCAGGACTGACTTCTGGAAATTTATAGTAAACCCTAAGCCTTTCAAGACAGAAACTGTAAAGTGCAGATGCTGAAGGCCTGAATAGGCAGGTTGTCCAAGTAAAGAAAGACCTGTATTGCCCTTAGCCTGCAGAAAGCAATCACAGGAGTGACGCATTTGGTGAAGACCTTTGGGGCAGCAGACAGACCAAAGGGCAAAGCAGAAAACTGAAAATACAAGGAAAAAACAGAGAAACAAAAACTTTCTGAAAAGGGGATGAATAGGAATGGGTAGATAAGAATCCTTGAGATCCATGGAAACTAAAAAAGCCTGAGGAAGTAGCAGAGGAAACAGGTTTTGAAGGGATAACATCCAAAAGGAAGGGACCTTTAAAAGGTGTTTAGCTGAGAAAAAAACAGTATAGGTCTCCAGATACCTTATTTCCTGGGGAACCAAAAACATTCTGGACTAAAACCCCTTTCCCCTCTGAGGTGTTGGAACTTCTTGAATTGTTCCTTGAGTCAACAAGTCCTAAAGCACGTTTGGAAAAAAGAGGAGTTCTACCTGAGAAGGCTGAGGAATGCCCAAAAAGTGTGGGAAGAGATTTCCAAACCATGCAATAACCTTGACAAATTATGGAAAGAACCCAGGAGTCTTGGGTGACCTTGACCCAAACAGAAAGGGGCATGGAAAGATGCAGAGAATGAAGAATGTGATTGAGAAGAACAGAATAGTCAGGCAGCATCTGGTCTGTCATGAAAAGGAGGCTTCTGAGTAGGAGGAGTTTGGGGAGCCTTAGCAAAGGAAGCCCTTCTATCACTCTTCTTACTTTTCCAAGGAGGGTGAGACTGCCTACGAACAAAGAAAGATTTATTAGGTCAATACCTCTGACACCTGGGCACAGGGGAAACAAAAATATGTTTCAACTCCTGTAAGGCCTCGTCTCTTTGGAGGGACTTAAAACAACTTTGTAGATGCTGCTCCAAACAAATGCTTATTGTCCAGAGGAGCATCCATCAGTTTAGCATCAATATCACCAGAATACCTCCTCAAAACAAGCCCAAAAGCAGCAACCCTAGATGAAGGATCAGCTGCATTTAATGGAATGGTGGGCCACTTGGGAAAACATCCCAGGGCAGAGAACATCCCCTCAGAATCAGGAAGATCAGAAGTAGCCTGACAGGCTTTAGAGAGAAGAGCCAAAATGTACCTAGTCATATGCGTGTGATGGATAACAGCTCTAAATACCAGGTTATCAGAAGTATACACCTTCTTACCCAATCTCTCCATGGTTCCGCTATCCTTATCAGATGAGAATAATTTACTGGACGGCAACAATTTGGAAGGCTTATCTGAAGCCAGAGACACCACAGAGGGGGTCCTTAAGCACTTTATAAAACTATCAGTTTTTTTGGGGGGAACAGGAGGTTGAGAATAAGGAAAGTGAAAAGCCGTAGAAAAAGCATCCAGCAAGCAGCATGAACTGGAGGAATAACAGAGGACCTAGGAGACTCCATATGAAAAAGCTCATAGCATTTCTTCTGAACATCAGACATTTGAGCACAGTCTCATTTGAAAAATTCCATCATTCTAGAAACAGTATCACCAAATGAAATTTCCTCAAAATGAGAGTCAGGACTGAGAGACTCTTATTCCTCAGAACCACAGTGAAGTGGCAAAGGAATCTGGGAGGAATAAGTTAAGGACTCCATCAGCAGTATTCTCAGAAGAATCTTGCTCCCTAGGCCTCTTAAGAGGGCTAGAAGACCCCCCGGGGGGGGGGGGGCAGGAACAGAAACAGCCTACAGAGGCTCAAGAGCCATAAAGGCATTGAGTGAAGTTCTGCCACTCATAATGAGGATCTTTGGGGGCAGGAGAAATATGTTTAGTTTTCTCTTTCTTCTAGATATCAGTCTTAAAAAATTTAGAAGGTTTTGACCCCTGACGGCACTCAATAATAGTAGTTGAGACCTGTTCCTTAACTAAAATTTGAGGAACACTCCAAGGCCCTTCAGTAATAACCAGCTGCGGTTCACCTGCATATTTATTTATTTATTTATTTTACATTTGTTGACCGGGCTGGTCCAGCTGGATACATGTTCGTTTTCAGTAGAGGCCCGGGGAGAAAAGCTCCACATAGAGATACATAATAGTACAATTACATAAAAGAAGTTATACAGTGTTAAGAAAAAATATTTAGGAAATGTAAGATTGTACAGTCAAAACGAAACCCCCCCCCCTTTTTTTTAATAGTATTCCAGTTCATATCTGAGGCAGATGTCTGCAAACCTTCTGCAGGACGTGCATGGAGTCTGGTCCATGCCAGTCTCCGAAGTGGTTGAGGGAGAGGAATCTGAGAAAGAAACTGGATGCTCCTCTGGGCTTCCACCACCCTCAACAGAGAAGTCCAGTGGAGGTGGTATAGCCGAAGAATCAGACTTAAATTTCTTTGGCCTTTATCTTTGTAGATGGCTGGCCCTTGTGCAGGGAAGATCTATCCATGGTATCCTTAACCGACAGTCTAAGTCACAGGTTTTCAAGATAATTTGCTAGGAAAGAAAGCTGACTCATCAACGTCTTAGGGACAAATGACTGAAAAATCTCACAAGACATATGGTTGTGCGAAGTTCCTAAATAGAAAAAAAAAAAGATTCAAAGAAACTTTATTGTCATTTAGGACCAAACAAGAGCAGCCTGAATGAAATTACAATTGTCAGCAAACGAGAGAAATGCAGTGCAAATAACGTAAATACAGTGGTATCAAAGAATAACAAAGAAAATAACACGTATGCACTGCTCGTGACAGTCTTTATGGAGAATCTCTCTCCCGCAGTGGCATTTCCCCTGTTTGACAAGAAACCCAAGAACCAGTTTACAAGGCAAACATAAGAAAAATAAAAATCAAAAACCCCAATAGGGCACTTACCTGAAAGTAGTAGGATCAGCACATGAATGGGTATTCAGACTGATGATTGAAGATGGTGTTCGGACTGGTGGCAAAGAACTTCTGAGAATGGTATGTCTAGACATCACTGTGACATCCCCACTCTGGGCCAGTAATCAAGGAGCCTGAACCCTCACCACTGGCACTGAAGAGGGACATTCACTTGGAACAAAAATGGATACACCCAGTACTTCCAGATGCAGCTCTCTACATCAAGCACAATTTCCCTTAAGAACACATATGGAACACACTTGGCCCAGGGTATGGGTTTCTCTCTCTGTTTTTCCCCAAGTCCAAAGTAAGGCTCCCCACGGGTACAGCTGTATAGTTAAGTTCTCAGTTGAGTGTCCAAGCCAAGTCCTCCACCACTCTCTGTGAAACCAGTGCTTCGTGTCCCTGCTCCAAGTAGCTGACAAGCACACTCTTGAGATTTGATTTGCACACACCTGGGAAAGGCTGGCAAAGGTTTACTAGCTATGACCCCCTTCTGCCCAGACTATAAGGTAGTTACTGTCATCAAATACTCCCAAGACAGCTACTCTAAGGCTCTTACAAGGGTACCAAATTAGACTCAGTAAAATTAATATTAATTTGAATGGTAGATTGACCAATGGATTAAGACTCTCAGTAGTGGACATAGAGTCACCAAATGGATATGAGAAGTCTCAAAGGATAAAATATACTCTAAAGGAGCAATCATAATGAAAAGTTTAAATATATTTAATAATAAAAGAGCAGGAAAATACTAAATATCTATTTACAATAAACACCAGAGTTTCAACCACAAGAAAATAACACAGATGAATAGATTCACACAGATACAGAAAAACAGTACTTAACTAATCTCACTATATTTTCCTGATTAATCTAAAGAATTACTATTTCCTAGTCACTTATTAGAACAAGGCAAGATGAAGTAGGTGAGTGATCCTTCTATGTCAGGTTTCTAAAATAGAGTGCCATAAGACTTCAGTCTCAACTAGTGTTAAACATTATTTTAGTGATGGATTCCAGAATGACATGACATACATCTGGTCATCTGACTCCTGGTTCCCATGCAACCCCCTTGGCTAGATGTCTTCAGGATTTAGCATATAGGTGTCAATAATACACACACAGAGCCTTGCTAAGATCTGCTGCAGCTCCTGGAAGTCATAAAACCATAAAACACTTCCACTCTTCCTATAGCAGCTAAATAAACCATACTTTTACAGAATTTCTTTTCTGGTTTCATTCAAAACTGTGAGATAACATATTTATGGCCTAGGGCCAATAATTTAAATTCTTATTAATTTCAAAGTTTGAGATTAACCTCTTCACTATCAGTATCCTCTGTTAAACTATATTGATTTAAACTGTTACAATAATACATGTACATTTCTTTTTCTGACCAGCAAAGCATACTGTTGGTACATTTATAACACAAGAATCTGTACAAATCATTTTGATATACAAATAACATATAATTCTTTACAAAATTATAGCTAGCTGTGCTGCCACATGTTACACATCCACTGCCCTACTTCTCCTGACACAGCTGTCAATACCTCAGATCTACTTACACTGACACCTAACTCTAAAAAGAGAGGTATTCATACCGAAATCCATTTTGCCTGGGCTTGCACATAAATACATTACTGCTACTTTAAAGTGTTTTCCCCTTCAGTGTGTGTAGAAAACAACCAGATAGACTGATTCAGTTTTGTACTTAACTAGCTCTTTCAGAAAATTCACTAACTAGTCTTGTGCAAAGAAAATAGTTTGTGAATCTATGCTTAACCCAACCTGTCATTAAAGCTGCTGGAGGGATAGAAACCATGTTTTAACAATAGTTCTCTCCTTTGCATTTCTTTTGTTCTTTTTTTTACCCTTCAGTTTTCTTAAAAATTAGAGTTGTGTAAGTTAGTAAACCTACCATAAATGCAGATTATTTAACTGATCACTACTACACTAACCTTAGCTATATGGTTTATATATTGTCAATTACACAATAAAGGCTCACTGCCATTCAAAAACATGCATGCTGATTTGACAATTCAACTAGTGTACCCACTGTAAATCGAACATATATCAATAGAAAAAAGTCTGGCTGCTGAAGTACCACTGAAAGGCCAGACTTTTCTATTGTGATATGCTTAGAGGACAGAACAAAAAGCAAAACTAATGAAACAGAAACTTATAAATAAAGAAAGTGGAAAAAAGTGCCAAAAGCAAACTGATAACCAAAAGTAAGGCACTAGAAGGTTCACCAGAATAAAATCCACTGTTTTATTGATCACACACAATAATAAAAAAGCAAAAAGCTTTACGATTTTTTTATTACCGTGTGCGATCAATGAAACATAAACTTATCTTATTTTACTTGTATTTCTGTGTTGCCCATCCCAAAATCTTGGCAGACTCTCATACCTCTCAAGTGTGTGGATTTTCACAGAATGTCCAGATTTTTGCCTCGCAATTTTGGTCTTTTTCTCATAAAAATTATTTCTTTTTTTCTGGCAAGCCACTGGAGATTGAAGTCATTAAATAAAGACACACATTTCAGGTTTGGGCTTCATATCCTTTCAAAAATGCATGCTAACACAAAACTTATGCCAGGAACTTTCTAAGTTTATAACAGCAATAATTAAAATATGTCCCCATTTTTGGACTTTTGTCCCTCCATTGTATTGGGCTTGGTCTAGGTTTCGTGCATTTTGTGAAGAAACAGCAGCAACAGAGATACTTTTTTCTCCATTGCTTCTCCTGCATGCTACTGGAATACTGTGCAACAATGGGAATGCAACTCATTATGCATGCACAGTATATCAGCAAACAAAGAACACTACAACACTGTTATACAAAGACTTTATTTAAAAAAAAAGTAAGTAATTTCTTTCTTAAATAATGTCATTGTGCAACAGCAATAACCTAGAACTGAATGTGGGTATCACAGGATTAAACAACGGTTGGCTTTGTTTAATCACTCAAGCTTTGCCCTAGTGATTCATAGTTCATAGGTGAAAACTATGCTAAATTGGTCTGAGGGGCAATTTTAAGCCTAGCAATAACCTGAGGTGAGAATCATATCCTGTAACTTGTGCCTCTGAAGTGAAAACCTTAACCATTATGCCAACCATGGATTAATCCTGTGATAATCACATGCAGTCATGGGCTACTGCAAAAGGATGCAGCAGCCAGCCAGCTTCCAAAGCTTCAAGGCACCTTCCAAGTGCCCAGACACTTAGTCATTCTGAGCTGAGCTGACCAAAAAGCCAGGTTTGGCCACAAAGTCATTCAGAGTTTTCATGCCAACAGACAGAGGGAGGCTGAGCCCTGAAAGGACAATGCCAGGAACAATAGGAAATAAATATTCACACCCTGGTAATAAACAACACACCAAAAACCATGGGGGAATGAAGGAAGGGTGCAGCTACTACCACAGTGGTCATTTGAATATCTAATGTTATGGCAAGTTTACTTACACAACTGTACTACATTCATCATATTGATCACTGCTGCGGTACCATTAGTTATATGTGCAGATCAGAGGAAGTCTCCACAAGTACTCTGAGAATGGTCTTAGCAAAGCTTGATCTAGACCTAGAGAAGGAATGTGTGTGTAGTGTGTGTGTGTGTGTATATATATATATATATATATATATATATATATATATATATATATATATATATATATATATATATATATATTTATATTTATATATATACTTGGATTCACTTCGGAATCTCGAAATTCCAAAACATTGAATGTCGTATGATCAAGACCATATGATTGATGTTTCGGAATATCGAAATTCTGAAAGAACCCCCCCCCCAAAAATAACTATTTAAACAATTATGCAGGGGAGGTAAGCCCCCCTGCACCCCCACTATTTAAATATACCAACTCCAAGATCACACTACAGTGAGGAAAAGGGAAATCTCCCTTCCGCGCTGTATGCAGATCTCCATTCAGAATTTCGAAATACTGAAACTTCGATCATATGGTCTCAACCATATCAAATTAGAGGTTTTAGTATTTCGACATTCTGAAGGGAACCCACACACACATATATATAGATACACACACACACACACACACACACATATATATATATATATATATATATATATATATATATGATCTGTGATGGTATTAATATAGCTACGGACCTTTAATTGTGCCTCTTTCCCTAACTTCTACCTGGTCTTATTTCTACTTTTCCTAGGTAGTTCCCTTGAGACTTAGTCCCTCTAAGCTCCCAGACCAAGGAAAGAATTACTACACCCTGCTGAAAATATAGTAAAACAAGCAGCTTTCACCGAAGAGCCAAGGTGGTCACACAATATTGTATATTAACTTATGGAAGCTGCTGTCTAGGGTCTAAGGTCCCAAAATAGTTTATGTAAAATCCTGGTATATAAGTTAATTTACTTACCTAGCTAAGCTACTGTCTAGCTGAGCTAAAGCTGATTTGGTATTATCTGAGGATTGCTATAGCCTCGCTACGCTCGGGCTCTCTCCGCTCCCCTCCCTGCCCCCAAATCTCACCCGCCCCTACTACCTCTAAATTTATTGCCATTAAGCCACACCCACATGTACTAGCTCCTATCACCTTCTGCTTATTTAATTATTCCCAGCTGTTTCCCTCTCTCTTTAATTATAGTTCCCTTCACACCATTATCTGATAGTTCACTTCTAGGGACTTAGTTCATCATCTCTTTAGGTATGTGGTACACCATTCTACTACCTACCCTATTAGCCCCATACCTCCTAACATTATATGAAACCCAACCTCTATTAGGATTCCCAGTCTCAAAGGCCCACACAAACACTCCAGAAGCTAAACATCCTAACTTTTATCACATCCATAGTAATTGGGTGCATCTAACATCATGCTCTCAATCCCCATACACCTCCAGGAAAATTAGTCCTAAACTCAAACATTACTATAAAATTGTAGAGAAATTCCTGAAACTTGCCTCCAAGCTTAGATTTAGTCTATTACTTGATGGGGATATACACCCTAATCCTGGCCCTACCTATCAGGCATGCACTCTCCCTCTACCACAAACCTAAGCCTCAACCCTACAATCTCCCGGCCACCCAATTCTCTCCTAACCTGTCATCTCAACATCAGAAGCATCAATAACAAGGTGCATGAACTTCATGCACTCATTGCTGATCTATCCCCTGAGATTCTGTGCCTATCTGAGACATGGTTAAAACCTACCACTACTGATAATGAAATACTACTCCCTGGGTATAATATACACAGGTGGGACCGTACTTCCAGAAAAGGGGCTGGGGTAGCCATACTTTACAAATCTGAGTTGATTGTATCTACAATTGGTCTTACAACCGCCTCAGATTAATAACTTAGAAATTCTGACCACCAAACTGCAACTTAACAATAGTAAATGCATTTATATAATTTGTATGTACATTCCCCCAGGTAATAATATAGCTACACTTGAAGACACCCTACACTGGATATCTAGCCACTACCCTCAAGAAACCTTACTTCTCGGAGACTTTAACACAGATTGGACCACCTGTTCTTTAGAATCCCCTACCACCCATATTAACCTGCACTCATTCACGCAAGTTATTAACACCCCAACAAGGACAGGCAAACCCAACCAGAAAGAAAGTATACTTGATTGGGTACTTATTAATAGTCACCCTAACCTGTATACATTTGGAACCCTCCCTGATAGTCTAAGTGATCACCATCTCACATATATAATTAAGCACAAAGTAACCAATCCCAAACAACCCTTACTAAGAACGGTCAGAAATAAAAAAATTTTTGACTCAACCAAATTCCAACTAGAATTAAATTCTTGCAATTGGTCTATACTAAAACATCTTCCCTTAGAAGAAGCAGTATTGTATTTTAACAAAAAATTCCTTGAGATTCTTAACTTTTATGCCCCTACTCGCTCAAAGAAAACTAAGGCAGTAGCTGCACCTTGGCTTTCAAAAGAGACCAGGCTTAAAATTAATCTCAGAAATAAAGCTTGGGCTTTATGGCGAACTACTAAACTTCCACACGATCAAATTAAATACAGACAACTTAGGAATGAAACTAAAAAACACATACTACTTGACAAAAAACAATACTACCACAAACTACAAACAGAAAATCAAAATCACCCTTCAAAAGTTCTGGGCAGGGTTAAATAATCTTCGACACCCTGGTCATTCTACTACCCCTGTCCCAGATGCCTTTACCGATAAACCATCAGAAGCAGTCTCTGACAGTTTTAACAGATTCTTTACTGAGACAATCCAAGCCCTAGCCAACCAACTGCCTCTTAGTTCCCATAGCCTAGATGAATCTACCCTTATAAATCAACCCTCATTTAGCTTCCAACCTGTTGCTACATCACTTATCCGCACCTTAATTAGAAAACTAAAACCCACCACACTCTCAGCTGACCAACTTCCAACCGAATACCTGCAAATATCAGCTGACGCCATTGCCTACCCAGTGTCATTACTTATCAATCGCACTCTAACAGAAGCAAAAATTCCTGATATCTGGAAGATATCCTATGTAATCCCTCTTCATAAAGGAGGTAGTTCTGCTGAGCTCTCCAATTATAGGCCTATAGCTATACTCTCTCCTCTAGCAAAGATAATGGAAAAATGTATTCAAAAACAGTTCATGCAACACCTAATTAACAACCACCTAATGGCAGATACCCAGCATGGCTTCAGACCTCACCACAGCACTACCTCAGCCCTACTAGTCTTCTCCAATACCATAAATTTCCATCGCAACAATAACCTTATTTCCTCAGCTCTATTTTTGGATCTGTCCAAAGCTTTCCATATGGTGGATCACCAACTATTAATCAACACCCTACAATCACTTTGTCTAGATCCCAAAGCCCTACAATGGTTTAATTCATACCTAAGTGGTAGAAAACAGGCTGTACTATGGCAGACCAAACTCTCTACCCTGTTACCTAACACCCTGGGAGTACCACAAGGATCTATATTAGGCCCACTTTTATTCTCCATCTTCATCAATGATTTGAACACTGTCATACCTAATGTCAGCTGTATCAAATATGCAGATGACTCTACACTGATTTGCTTAGGAACATCCCCTACAGAGTTACAGTTTACTACCCAGTCTACCTTTAACACAATAGAAAACTGGCTTTCAAATCGTCGCCTGATACTGAATCCCAAAAAGACTAAAATGCTGTTATTCCTACCAACACAAAGGTCTAGCGCCATTAACTTTACAATCAAAGCAAAGGATGGCACAATAATCTCACCAGACCATTCTACAAAACTACTAGGTGTCACTATCGACAATAACTTAAAATTTGACCTACATGTCAATCAATTGATCAAAACCATCAATAAAAAACTAGGTTCATTGTATAGAATAAAAAGCTTTCTGACTCCCCCAGCCAAAGTTGCCATTGCTCGATCTTATCTTCTCTCTACTCTCCTGTACGCATCCCCTCTTCTCCATAATACTAGTAAGACTGTCCTGAACAAAATCACTATCTGTTATAATCACATCGCCAGGTTTGCTACTGGATTGCCTTTCAGGACACATCATTGCATCAATCTAATTCAGCTTGGATGGCTCCAACTACCTAGTCTAATACTATATAACCAACTAATTATGACCCACAACATTTTATACAACCCTGAAAACACCCTGCACTCAAACATCTGGTCACCCTGTATAACAACCCTAGACCACTGCGTTCTTCCAGTAGACTCCTTATCCAGAAATGTAAAACTAATAACTTAGCCGTCGACTCTCTCTCTACTAACTCTGTAGGTAGAAAATGGAACCTACTACCTCCTGAGATTACCTCACTCTCTTCTCTAGGTCAGTTCAAAGCTAAACTCAAACTACACCTGGGGTCAAAATGGACTTGCTACTGTATCAAGCCTGGCTAATCCCTTCTCTAGATTATGTACAGATGCTATGTGTATGTATTGTCTTGATGTTCTTCTGTAAATATACTATCAATGTCTAAATGTTCTTCACCAAATATTCTATCATGCTGTTCGAGATATGTGATATGTAATGATGTTTTTAAGATATGTAATGATGTACTTTACTGCTGGGAGCTTTTCTCCCCGGGCCTCCGCTGAAAATGGACATATATCCAGTTGGACTATCCCGGTTAACAAATGTAAATAAATAAATAAAATATATGGGTTTACTATGTTTTGTTGAATCTCATTTCACTTCACCCTGACCACATCGCTGAAAACACAAATAACTGAAAACCCATTTCAATGAATCTCATTTCAATGAGCTGCAGTTAGTATATATGGCACTGTGTAAAGTACTGTAAGGCAAGTAAAAGCTATATGCCGTTTTCCCCACTGTAGTGCGATCCTGGATTTAGTATATATAGATGGGGGGGTGTGTAGAGGCAGATGCTGCTGCTAGTTTGAGTACATACTGTCTTCTGGACAGAGTTAGTCACTGGTGTTGCAACTATGCATGTCTATTGTTTAAAATTTATTATTTTAAAGTTTTTGGTAAAATATAATATAAAACAAACAAGGTGAGGGACCCCCACACCCCCCTAACTATATATACTAACTCCAGGATCACAGTACAGTGGGGAAAAGGGCATATACCTTTAATTTGCCTTACAGTACTCTACACAGTGCCATACATACTAAGTTCAGTTCAGTGAAATGAGATTCAGTGAAATGAGTTTTCAGTAATTTGTGTTTTCAGCAAAGTGGTCGGGGAGAAATGAGATTCAAAGAAACAAAGTACACCCCATAAATAAATAAATATATATATATATATATATATATATATATATATATATATATATATATACACACACACACACACACACACACACACACACACACACATGGGTTCCCTTCAGAAGCTTGAAATACTGAAATCTCGAATTTCAGCATTTCGAGCCCAAGAAGCCAAATCCACATAATAGCAAATGTTTAAAAGTGTGAAATTCAAAACTTGAAATACTGGAGGTTTTGAATTTCACGCTTCTAAAGTTCCGCTATGGTCATGTATTCAGGTAAGTGTGTGTGTTAAGGGGTTTGGGTAGGGGCTGTGGTGTGTGTCAGTGTGTTTTGTTACTGTGATGTGTGTGTGCGAAGAGAAAGTAGCTTGTGTGGTGGTGTTTTGTGTGTGTTTGTATGTAGTGCAACCTCGGAGTGAGAATATTTAAGTAGGGGGGGTATGGGATACGCAGGGGGGCTTGCCCCCTTGTTTTCATGTAGTAGAGTGATTGTGTGCGTTTGTGTGGTGGATTGTGTGTGTGTAGTAAAACCGCGAAATTCAAAGCTTCCGGTTTTCGAGGTTTTGAATTTCGCAGTTTTTAGTTTTTGTTGTTTTGTGGATTCAACTTCTTGGGCTCGAGATACTGAAATTCGAGATTTCAGTATTATGAGCTTCTGAAGTGAATCCATATACACACACACACATATATATATATATATATATATATATATATAAATACATACACACACACATATATATATATATATAGATATACACACACACACATATACATACACATACATAAACACATATACCTGTGTAGTGGGCCAAGTTGCTGCTTCTAGAATACTTCCAGAATCCAACACTTTCTAAAAGGCCATACATGAAGCCAAGGCCCTGGTACAGTGGGCTTTGACTATGCATGAAATAGTTCTGTTATGGCGAGTATAAAAAAAGGTAATAGCCTGAACCAACTAGGTGGAAACAGTCTGTTTAGACACAGACAGTCCCTTCTTCTTACCTTCACAAGAAATGACCAGTTATTCTCAAAAAAACTGTGTTTTTGTGGAAAAAAGAGATAGGTTTGACACACCATAGCACTTAGCAGCGGAGATACTCTTCTAACATATACCAAAGTAATCAGTAAAAAAAAAAAAAAAAAAGTTTTCCAAGTTAAGAACCTTAAGTCAGCTAGATCAGTTGGTTCAAATGGTGCAAGCGTTAGGTTCTCTAACACAAAATTAAGATTTCAAAGAGGGGCCACCAGTTTTCTTGGAGGCCTCTTATACAAAAACCCTTTCAAAAAAATTTTTGATGCGAGAATTCACTAAAAGAGTAGGATCCGTTGGCACACGTGCTGATATGGGATGGCAAAGCCAAACTAGCAAACCCCCCCAAATAATCTCTAGAAACTTCCTGACAAACATACCCCTTTCCTAATAAATACCCAATATACACTGACACAACTGGGTTAGACTAAGTCTAAGCTTATAAAGGACCTGGTGGTAATTAGCCTAGCATATAGCTAATTAACCTATAAATGAACCTTGACGAAGGAGTAAGAAAGGCCACAGGATAATAAATTGCACAAATTGTGTAAAAACAGAGAACAATTAGCCCCGATTCAGTGCTGGTTATATAACTGCTACCAATTAGAAAACCTTTTCCATTTTTTAATATATGATTTTCTAGTAGCAGGCTTTCATGCCTCCATTAGTACCTGTTGCATGTCTTCAGTAAAAAATGTGCCTAAAGGGAATAAGATCCTATCATCCAGGCAGTCAGCTGTAGTAGTCTGGAGCTGAGGTACTGTATGAACAGATCCAGTTTGAGAGACAGCTTGTGGTAATTGCCTCTGGTCATTTCCAAAAGAAGGGAGAACCACTGTTGCCTGGACAGAAGGGAGTCACCAGAATGATTTTAGGAGATTCCTTTTGACTCCCTTATCAAGTTTCCATTCATGAGGGTTTAACCTCGCCCCGCTCAGCTTGTCCACCAATTTCGGTTTGACAGAATGTAGGACGCCTGTAGAGTGAACAAGCATTGAGATGTTATATCCCAAATTAACATGGCTACTCTGCAAAGTGGGAATGATGTAGCTGCTTTTTGCTGTGTCACATGACTGTGGTATTGTCTGTAATAACCTGAAGTGGTCCAAGGGGCCAAAGGTGAGTCCTGAAATTGCTCCTCAACCAAAGTCTGAGGTGTCTGTGGTGACTGACTGCTTTGGAAAAGGGAGGGAGAGAGGAGAACCCAGACCCAGACTTATGGATATCTGTTGTCTCCACTAAGTGATTTTTCTTCTGACAAACCCTTGCAATGGGATTTGAAAAGAAAAAAGATGTTAGTGCTGGGACCAAAGAGCGTTTAGATACCACTGTATATTTCTCATGTGGAGTCTTGCCAGGGGTATCACAAGAATCACAGATGCCATAAGACCCAAAATACTGACGTATTCTCTTGCAGTGAACAAAGTCTGAGTGGAAAATCTTAGAAACAGATCTAGAGAGATCTACTTTTTTTCCTGTGGAAGAAAAGCTTTTTAAACTGACGTGTCTAGTGGATGCCACAGGAACACAACCCTTTATGAATGAGTAAAAAAAGACCTTTGAATTTCTCTTGGAGTACCATTTTTTGCAAGACAGTCCTCTCCCAAGTAAGAGACTCCTAACACTTTGGAAAAACACTTTGCAAAGATAAGCAAATCATCCAAACATGGAAAATGTGGTTACCCTATAGCCTGCAATGAGCTATAACCAAGCTAGACACATTTGTGAAGACTCTTGGTGCAGTGGATAGTCTAAAGGGTAATGCACAGAACTGATAATGTGATCCAGACACACAAAACCTTAAGAAACACCTGAAGTCAGGTCAAAACAGGAATATGATAAGCATATTTTAAATCTAGTGTTATCAGGAAACTTGAATGAGGAAGTAGAAGCAACAGGCTGTGAAGTGATATAATTCTGAATTTGGGCACTATCACAAACATGTTTAGGAAAGAAAGATCCAGAACCGGTTTCCAAGCATTTTCTTTCTTTGCCACTAAAATCATCCTTGAATAAAAACTTTTTCTAACCTTGGAAGAAGGAAGAGGTTCTACCACTTCCTGGGACAGTATGTGTTGAAGTATGGGGGGGGGGGGGGGTTAAATCTCGGGAGGACTCCAGAGACCAGATCCAGTTTGTAATGAGCAATAAAGGTATGAAGATTAGCCCAAGTTGCAGCTCCACAAATATCATCCAAGGAAGTTCTGTTGAAAAAAAATGATGAAGTTGCCATAGACCTGGTGGAGTGGGCTCTGGGTGGTTTTGGTAAAGGTAAGCCCACTTTCTGATAAACAAAGGTAATACAATCAGTTAACCATTTGGCCACAATAACTTCAGGTACTGGTTTGCCTTCTTTTGAATCAGAAAAGGAAAACAATTGCTTGGACTTTCTCAGTTCCTTAGTTCTGTGGACGTAGAAATGTAATTGCCTGTGCATATCTAACAGATGTAAAAAATACTCACCTTTGTTCACAAAAATCTGGAAAGAAGGCTGGAAGATTAATGACCTGATTAATATTAAACTCAGACACCACCTTTAGTAAAAACAATGGATTAGTCAGTAGAGAAACCCTATCTTTGTGAAAAACGAAATAAGGAGGCTTACAGACGATGCTTTAAGTTCAGACACTCTTCTGGCAGATGTAATAGCAACTAAGAAAACAGTTATGTAGCTCAAAAATTTAAGATCAGATTTAGTCAAAGATTCAAAGAGAAGTTGAATCAAAGTCTGAAGTATGCTGTTTAAATCCCAAGGAGGGGTAGGATCCTTTAAAGGAGGTTTAAGTAAAAAGGTTCCTCTTAAAAAGGCTTTGAAAAGTTTATAGGAAGCTAAGGTAGAATTATTTATTCACAGATGAATGTTGGAAATGGCTGCTATTGTACTCCTAACAGCTGAGGAACTGGCACCTTCACTGAAAACTGACATTTGAAATTGGTGCTGAAAAGGTATCTATGTTTTTGCTTACGGCACAAAGAACAAACCTTTTCCATTTACTCTTGTAAAAATCTTCCAGGAGGAATCTTTATGGAAAATAATAAAAGGTGACAGACAGGGCTGAGTAGCAATCAACGTAACTAGAGAAACCATAGGGTCAACTTCAGGCCTGCTAAGTTTGGATGAGTCATGCCTGTCAGATAAGACAGGAGGTCTGGAGTTGGATCCAGAATTCATGCTGGATGCAGGAGATGACGCCAGAGGAAGGGAAATCAAATCTGACGAGGCCAGTAAGCAGCACTGAAAATACCTGTGCTCTTCTATCCAGATGCTTTCTGCAAAAATTTTGGAATAAGGGGTAATGGGGGATAAGCATAAAGGAGATGGGGGGGCAAGCGGTAAGTACAGCATCTCTCACTGACTTGCCCAATTGGGGCAGCAGGGCAAAGAAACTGCTGCATTTGTTGTCGAGGGGAGAGGCAAACAGATCATAGCATGGTTGGCCCCACTGATGGAAAATTCTCTCCACCACATTAGTATTGAGAGATCACTAGTGAGGCATCAAAATGGAGGTCCTTAACTTGCCTGCAATCACGTTAGATTGCCCAGGGATGTGCTTGCTATCAGAAAGCAAATGGAAGAGATCAACCACTGCCATATTCTCATAGCTTCTCGACAAAGAGGGTAAGATCCAGATCACCCTTGTTTGCTGATGCCCCAGACTACTGACATATTGTCCACCTGGACAGTAACAGTCCCGAACAGGAGTGTGTCTTGAAAGGCCTGCAATGCAAGGATGGCAGCTCCTCTCTCCAGGACACTGATATGCATCTTGGCTTATTCAGAAGACCATGGGCCTTGGATTGCCCTTCCCAAGAAATGCCCCCCCCCCCCCACACACACACACCTACACTGAGAGGCATCCATGGTCACTGTAGCCTTGGGTTGAGGAAGAACAAAAAAAAAAACAGCCTTTGTGGAGTTGATTGGAATGGATCCACCAAAGAAGTTAATTCTTGCACACGTGAGTAATTTTGACTGGCATGGATAATGGGTGCTGGAGAATAGACCAGAGTGGCAAGTGTCCACTGAAGGATTCTCATATGGGACCGGGCAAGCGGTACAAGGATGACTGTCACTGACATGGATATCAAGGCTTGAAGTATCAGACATGCCGGAAGGGAAGAATTTTGAATTCTCTTCTTGACCCAAAACTGAATGGTTTTGAGTTGAGAAAGAGGAACAGAAACTATTGGGTGGCTGTATTGAGATGAGCACCAAAAATTCCAAATTCTGAGGCGGTATGAGATGAGATTTGATGTAATTTACTGATATTCCCAGATGGAAGCACAACTGAAGCAAGTAATCCCTTGCCTGAATCAGATGATGCCTGGTCGGAGCAGTCAGGAGCCAGTCATCTAGATATGGAAACACTAGGAAAATAGTCTCAGGTGAGCTGTTACGACTGCCATGCATTTGGTGAACACCCTTGAGGGCTTTGGTGAGTCCAAAGGGCAGTGCTCTGAACCCGCAATGACTGGCTCCCAGCCAGAAGCGTAGGTATCTTCTGGACCGTCTGTTCAATTTGATGCGATAACACGGATCTTACAGATGTACTGAGCACATTCAGTCATCCTTATGCAATAATGACAGAATGGCTGAACCCTAACCATCCAGAACTTTGTATGCTGAACAGACTGATTTAGTCTGCTGAGATACAAAATTGGTCTCAAGTCAAACCCACCCAAGAACTGGTTCAACAACATCCATACTTATGGGGACATGATAAAATGAAATACTTAGCAGTATGGATTAAAAAGGATTCTGGTGTGTCAGCGAAGGATATGTGGGAAGAGACTAAAAAAAGAATCTATGCTCTTACCATAATGTTCCATGTGTGTTGTTAATCTCTTCCTTTATTCTCACTTGTGGGTCAGATCCAATGTGTTGGATCAGTCTCGGACAATATTCCAGCTTGATGCATTCAGCAGAGCTTGTGGGCTACATTCTTTACCCATAATTCCTTACCCTGGTTACCTCAGATCTTGTTTGCCCCCACAAGTGAACAAAGAAGAGTTACATGGTAACTATTTGTAGATGTATGGAAATACATACATCTGCTCTCATGAAATTAGAAATAGAGTGAAAGAGAATATTCTCTGAGGCTATACATCGGCTGCTGTCATTTTATCTGCTAACTAGTGTACCAGGAGTCTAGGCAAGGGGAGGAGGGAGGGTTGTGAAAATAAAGGACATGCTGGACAACACACATGGAACGTTATGGTAAGAATCTAACTTCTTTATGTGATGTTGTCAATCTCGCCTTTATTCCCACTTGTGGGACCACATCCCAAGCAACAGAACTCTTTTGTAGCTCAAAGGAGAATATTCCCTCAGGATCATAGAACCAAAAGATGCTCTATTACTGGAGGCCAAATCTACTTTGTAATGAGTGATAAAGGTATGAGGACTGGCCCAGGTAGTTGCTGCAGAGATATTATCCAATGGTAGTCTAGCCTGGAAAGCCGCAGATGCGGCCACAGATCTAGTAGAGTGATCTTTAGCATCATTTGGAAGGGTCTTGTTTTTAGAATCGTAAATATGGGATATGCATGATGAGAGCCATCTGGATAATGTGACCTTAGAAACTGGATAACCTTTCTTTATATCCAAGTATGAGACAAAAAGTTGGTCTGATTTTCTGAATTCTGAAGTACTGTGTAAATAAAATTGTGAATTGCCTATAAACATCAAGTAGGGGCAACGAATACTCTCCTCTATTTTGAAAGCTGGGGAAGAAAACTGGAAGGTCAATAGATTGGTTTAGGATATTTTATGTAACCACCTTGTGTAGAAAGCATGGACTGGTGGCGCAGCGACACCCTACCTTTGTGAAAGATTACATATGGGGATTTTATGGACAAGGTTAGTAATTCAGATACCCTTCTGGCAGAAGTAATTGCCATCAAGAACACAGTTTTCAATGAAAGATACTTCATACTGCATGTAGCTAAAGGTTCAAATGGAGGACATATATTAGTCAAGATGAAATTTAGATCCCAAGGAAGTATTGGATGTTTAAAGGGAGGCCTTAGCATAGCAGTGCCTTTCAAAAAGGCTTTGCAAAGTCTATGTGCCATGATAGGATGATCATTTTCTCCTATATGAAAATCAGGATCGCAGCTAGTTGAACTTTCACTGAAGCTGCCGCTGATCCATCACTTAAGATCTCTGACAAAAACTGAAGGACAAAATGAACTTCTGCTCTAAAGGGATCCATCTCTTTAGTGTTTGCCCATATAACAAATTTCTTCCATTTGCTTCTATAAAGTTTTCAAGTAGACATTTTATGAAATGCTAAAATGATATGCTTGACTGGATAGGACATGGTTGGAAACCTGGCAATTAAGGGAACAGAAGCAGGCAACATGTCAATATCAAGTTGTTTAGGTTGGGATGAACTATCCCCGACAGATGTGCCAGAAGATATGGAACCAGGTCCAAAATCCAGGCTTCATCCTGAAAATGAGGCTGAAAAAAGGGAAACCAGATTTGATGAGGTCAGTAGAGGGCAATTAGGATAATGGTGGTCTCCAACAAACTTGCTTTCTGTAGCAGCTTTGGGATTAGAAGAATTGGGGGAAATGCATAAAGAAGTCCCAGGGGCCAATCGCGAACAAGTGCACCCCTTGGTGACTCACTGTTGGGGGGATTAAGGCGATGTAGTTGCTGCATTTGGAATTGTGGGGTGATACAAAAAGATCACAGCAAGGCTGGCCCCACTTGCGGAATATCACATCTGCTACATCCTGATTGAGGGACCACTGAAATCACACTGGATCTCCCCGGGATGTATGTTATTAGAAAGTGGTTGGAGCCTTTTGCCCAGTGCAAGAACCTGAGAGCTTCTTGACAAACTGAGTACGATCTGGTTCCCCCTTGTTTGCTGATACACCATACTACAGACATGTCTGTCTGGATCGCAATTGTCCCTATAGGAAGAGGGTCTTGGAATGCTTGCAATGCTAAAAGCACCACTCTCATCTCTAGGACATTTATATGCAGGTGAGCCTTGTGATCTTGACAGATGCCTTGAACTATCTTCCTGAGAACCCCCCCCCCCATCTGGGAAGCGTCCGTGGTCACAGGGGTTGGGTTGGGAGGGTGGCCTATTGGTTAAGGTGCTTGCCTTGCAAGCACAAGGTGCAGGGTTTGAGTCTTACAAGGGATATCTGGCTAGGCTTAAAATGGCTCGCAAGGGCAGTTAGCTTAGTATTAATCTATGAACCTAACCTATGAACCTATGAACAGTGGATAAAGTTTGTGGAGGAATAAAAGCACAGCCCTGAAATACTGACTGAGTGGATCCACCACTGCAGATCTTTCTTGCAGGCCTTGGTTATTACTATCTTGTGAGACACAAGAAGTTCCAAGATCGACCACTGAGCAAATAGCATCCATTGGAGCACCCACATGTGAAGGCGGGCTAGAAGAACTACTATGAAGGAAGCAGCCATTTTCCCTAGTACTTGGAGAACTAGCTTCGCAGTGGCTTTAGACTTTTTTATGAGTATTCTGACGAGTTGACAGAGATCATGTACTCTGTCTCAAGAAAGACGTGCTGAGTGGTGGTGTATTTCCGCTCCTATGAATCTAAAGGTTTGCAATGGTTCTAGCACAGCTTTCTCGTAATGTACGGTAATGTCCAGAGATGAACAGAGTTAAACAACATAATCTCTTGATTGGAGTAAGTGATAACTGGTCGGGGTGGTCATGATCCAATTGTCCAGGTATGGGAATACACAAATCCCCACGTGTCTCAGGTGAGCCACCACTACTGCCATACATTTGGTGAGCACTCTGGGGGCTGTAGTGAGACCAAAGGGCAGAGCTTGAAACTGGATATAACAGGCTGCCAGCCATAAGTGCAAGAACTTCCTGGACTGTCTGTCCATTCAAATATGGTAGTATGGGTCTTTGAGGTCTATACAGCACATCCAGTTGTCTTTTTCCAGGAACGGCAGTATCGACTGCAGTGTTACCATCCAGAATTTGGTCTTTTTTTTTTTTTTACTGATTTGTTTAGATTGCTGAGATCCAAAATGGGTCTGCAGTCCCCTGTTTTCTTTGGAACTAAAAAGAATCTTGAGTAGGTTCTGGATCCTTTCTTGTCTGTGGGGATTTCTTGGGTGACTCTTTTGCTTAGCAACACTCTAATTTCTATAGTTGCTTGTTCCTTCTGACTGGGTAGAAAATCTGAAACAACTTTGTTTCTGGGGATAGGAAGGAAGAAGGGAATGATATAGCCACTGGATATTATGTCCGGCACCCATTTGTTTATTTTTAGCCAGGTTTCTTGGTGCAAGGATAATCATCCCCAGACTGCCTCCAGACAAGAGCAATCGGGCACTCCGCACTGGAAAGGTCTCCCAAAGAATGATTCCCTGGAGCCTTGGTTTTGCGGACACCCCCCTGCCACAAAAGCGATGTCTCCCGTTATTGTCCCCCCCCCTGTCCTTGGGGGAACTTTCACCTCGTGTTTCCTGATATGACCTCTGGGATTTCCTGAACCACATTTTTCCACTACCTTTTTGACCTTTGGGAAAGGGTCTGGTAGGAGTGGAGAAACGTACTCCAATGGCAGACAAGGTACTACCTTCTTGCTTACACCTGGTGAGCGTTTCTTTCACTTTTGGCCCAAAAAGGGATAAGCTGTCAAAGAGGGTATTAATGAAGGATGACTTGAAGGGCTCCACGAAATTGCAAAGGCGCATCCAAGCCTGCTGTCCTACTAGTTCCATCCGCTGCATAAGACATTAGCCTCATGGAAGAGTTGACTACTGAATGTAAGGTAGCAAGCTGAAGACTGACTTTCTCTGCCACTGCATCTGATACAGCTCCTTGAAGGGAGTCTGACAACTCTTTAATCAGGTCCTTCTGAAGTCTTGTGAAGTGAGTTAGGTAATTCAGAGACCGTAAAGCAAAGGTCGCTGATGCGAAAACACACTTCCCATATCTATCCACAGTCCTGGAGTCTTTATTAGGAGGATGGATAGAGGTACTCATCTCAGAGAGTTCCTTTCTGGTGGCCGCCACCATGACCATGGCATCAACTCCTACACCTTTTGTAAGAAAATCTTTGTCTTTGGGGGCGGTGATGTACTTATTTGGCCTCCTAGGAGTAGGGTCTATGGTACCTGGGGTCTCTCAAGCCTTTCAAGAGACAAGGTCGATAAGCTCATCGAAAGGTGGCGTAACCCAAGCAGTTGATGGGCGAGATGCAAAGGCCTTCAGGAAAACTGACTCCTCAGCTGAAGGGGGGGGGGACTGCCAATCACCTCTCTGTTTCAATACTTCTAGAATGTCTCCAAAGCAGACATATTCAGGAGGTGATTGTGGGGACACTTCTGCCTCATCAAGGTCAGTATCGGATGTAATGAACTTTTCTGGGGAGTCCAGATGCTTCCTCTTACATGTCTTCTTCTAAGGGAAGTCTTCAGTGGGGTACTCTGGAGAGGTTTTAGAAGAGGGGGCAGTACCCTGAGGTACATCTGAGTCCTAGCATCTCTGCGGACCTGTGGAGAGGGCCCGTGAGAAGACAAAGACATCTCACCTAAGGAGGAAGGAAGAACCGACGATGATTGTGTACCCGACTGTGAAGAAATCAAAACCCTCCTCATTACCTCGAAGGCAGGCCCTCCCTGCTCCGAAGAGGTCCCTAGATCCAACAAGCAAGTTGTCGGTGCTGAAGGTCTCTCCAGAACAGAAGAGGGCAGGTTCAAAGCAGAGATAGGAGCTGCGCTCACGCATGCAGAAGCCCCCAGGGACATAATCGGTTCTGAAGATATACAAAATGTCTCCACGGACATGACAGGGAGTGTTGGCTCCTAGAGGTCTCCTGCTCAGAAGGTACGGAGAAGCTCAGGGCAGATACTGGAACCAAGGAAGTTACGAGTCCTGCAGCAGACACTGACACAAACTGGATATCAGAATCTTCCACCTCTGAAGCAGGAGGATGGATCGGAGGAGGAACTACAGTAGGAGAGTGGAGTTTTTGACTGAACTGATTCCTTTGGGCTTGGATCCAAGAGAATTCTGGCCAAAGCAGGTGTCTAAGTGTCTTTTCATGACCCTATCCACGTCTTCATCAGACAGACTCTTGGTAGACTTAGTGGAAAGGGAAGGTGATCTGTAAGCAGCCAAAAGTGGAGAAGGGAGCCTTGAAGAAATCTTCTCTACTGAAGGAGACATAGTTGGAGCCAGTGCAGCTTCCTGCTGCAAGGAAGTACTGGAGCCAAGAGTGTCAGTTCTGACAGAGCCTTTGGACCCTTCAATTCTGGAGCTTTCTGTTTCGACTCCGACGAGGATCTTGGCTCTGATAAAGGTCTCTTAATTGGCTTGTCTGACTTTTCACTGGATATAGCCTCAGAGAAAGGCATTTTCAAAAGGCCTTTCAAAATCCATTTGTTTTTACATCCCGTTAAATCCCGGTGATTGAAGTTGTAGCAAATGGAACAAAACTCTTGCAGGTGTACAGCCCCTAGACAATACACACATAAGGTGTGTGAATTGCTAAGGGGTATTTGTTTACTACACTTCTCAAAGCCTAAAGGCTTGCTCTCTTTTTGAGGCATTATAAAGGTAAGAAGAAAAATAGAAAAATACAAAAAACCACGCTTGCTTTAGCAGAATTAAGTCCTCTAACTTAAACAGACTTAAATCACTCTCACAAAGAGAAGAAAGGTACAATAAAAGTGTTACATTTTTGTATTTTACGAGTTTTATGAAAAAGACATTAACAGAAGGGAGAGAAATGTCCTCTAACTAAAACGGATGTTCCCAAAACACCCTCTAATTTAAAAGGATGTATGGAATGGGAAAGAAGATGAAACAAATTAGCTATTAGAGGAAAGGTTAATAAATGTAATGAAGAAAGCTATATAGAAAAGATATATAGAGAAAAACAGCTATCAAAAATTGTACTTAGCCAAAGCTATGACTGATGAAACCTCTTCGCTGAGTGGCAAATGAGATCTGAGGTAACCATGGTAAAGAATTATGGGTAAAGAATGTAGCCCACGAGCTTTGCTGAATGTCTCGAGCTGGAATACTGGCCAAGATGATCTGACACATCGGATCCAACCCACAAGTGAGAATAAAAGCGAAATTGACAACACCACATCACAAGATAACACAAAAACTGAAAAATTGGAATCTCTGTTTAATGGATACAGATAGCAAGATACAAAGCAGTTAAAATGTTTTTAGTCCCTTGAGTTTTACACACAGGTCAGGCAAACTTTTATCATAGGTTCATAGGTTTATACTAGGCTATCTGCCCTAAGGCATTTATAAGCCTAGCCCAGAGTTTTTGTGGCTTATGCCACCCCCTATGTTAAAAAATACTGTGCCCATTAGTTTGTTGTGCCTCTGTCCAGCAGTGACACAGAGATGATTCCCGGGGTAAACCTACGATCTCCCATCCACCGGTCAAGATTTCTCTTGAACAGAGCCAGCGAGGTGCTCTGCCTCACATGGACCGGGATTTTATTCCACAACATAGGGAGTCTCTGGGTGACAAATCTATCCCTCCAGCATGTCCTATTTATATCCGTGCTAAGGTTTAAGTCGCTTGCTCTAGTGGATCTGGTAGATTTGGATTTTTGAGGTGGAGCATGCCCATTAATTCCAGGTTGGACATGGCCTTGTATGTCAGGCACAGGTCACCTCTGAGCAGACGGTATGCGACTGAATAGAGCTGGAGTTTCTTCAGTCTGGCAGCATATGACAGATTTTGGAGTCCCTTTATCCTTTTGGTGAGGAACTTTTGGGGTCTCTCCAATTGCTGCAGGTGTCGGGTGAGATGCATCCCGAATGGGGCATTGTACTCGATCATTGGTCTGATAAGTGAAGAGTACAGGGGAACAATGACTTCACTTGATCTGGATGTGAATCCCTTCATGATCAGGTGGGCAATATAGAAGGTTTTTCTAACCACTTTAGCAATGTGAGTGTCAAAAGAAAGGCCACTGTCAACCTTGGTCCCCAGGTCCCTGATAACCTCTTCTGTGCTTACTGTATTGCCACCTATATGGTAGCTTGGGGTTACCTTGTTTTTCCCGAAGGGTATGACTATACATTTTTTGGCATTTAACTTCAGGCCATGGCTCTGGCACCAGCTATCAGTTTCCGTGAGACCCCTCTGAAGGATATCTGTGTCCGATGTACTTTCCACTATGGCTCCCAGTTTGCAGTCATCTGCAAACTTTGTCAGCCATAGTCCTCCTATGTTAGCCTGTACTTCTGAGAAGTAGATGCCGAACAACAGGGGGCCAAGGACTGAGGCCTGTGGGGCACCACTTGTGACCGGCTTGGAGTCTGACATGGCGCCAACTACTCTAACCCTGTGGGTTCTGTCCTTTAGCCAGTTTGCAACCCATCTTGTGACATATGGGTTTACATTTAAGCTGGTAAGTTTCTCTATAATACCCGAGTGGGGTATTGTGTCGAAAGCTTTTGCAAGGTCAAGGTAGGCTGTATGGAATGCCTTTTCCTCATCAATGGCCTTGGTGACTGTTTCGAAGAAGTCGACCAAGTTCAAAAGGCATGATCTGCCCTTGACAAAGCCAAACTGGGTCGGGTCCAATGTCTGCAAGTCCCCTATGTCTTTGTTTATGAGTTCCATTATGATCCTCTCCAGAGGAGAAGTTGTGGATGGGAATTAATAAAGAGCTGAAAGATTTTATCTGGGAGGGGAAGACAGCAAGAAACATGCGGGATAAACTGATTCTTCCAATAGGAAAAGGCGGATTGGGATTACCCGATTTGACTGGGTTATTTCAGAGCTACACAGTTAAGGCTCCTATATATAGCACAAACAAAGTTATAATTCAAAGTGGAATGGAATGATGATGAAACAGAGGGGAAGGTCAAGAAACAAGGAGAGACTGGGATTTTGGATGGAGATCCTGAAGAACAACAACAATAACCATACAAAATATTAGCCAACACAGGAATAGACAAAGACGATTCTGCTGATAGGGATGTCTGCAATTAGGGATACAGACAATAAGAAAAAGGGGGCTGGAATTTACTGGAGAAAACTGGCAAAAGAACCAAAGTATCGGGAACAAACAGAGAAGGAAAGGTAAAACAATGGGAAGAGGTCAAGAATTTTTTTGGAGTGCAAGGTAGAGACTGCCTTCCCTATCAAGGATTGATATCAAAGTAAAGATAAAGAGAAATAAAGAGGGGGGATCCTAACAGAAAGACCAGCACTGGTAGAAATTTTAGTAGAATCTAGAAAAGAAGCTATTGTTAAAAAGGAATAATTAGTATAGCATACAAAATACTGCACGGTAACTAAGAATCAATCAGAGAAGGTAGAACGGTTTGGAAAGACAGACTGGATAAGCAATTCACAAAACAAACAATGGGGAAATGCACGTCTCCCAAATATGCAACAAAGTCTTGAAGAATTAGGATCTTTGCTTGGAAGTGTTTACATAGGTATTTTTATACCCCAAGGAGACTCCAAAGAATTCTTCCTCAAGTAGATAAATGTTGGAGGGGTGATGGGAAAGAGAGGTAACTGGGATCACATTTTCTGGGAGTGTAATGAGTTGGCAGACTTTAAAAATTGCCTGCAGACTATAGCAAAATGGGTGAGCAACTGGTTGCCTAGACATAAACAAGGACTTGCTGAGTCTTAATTATACTGGTTGCCAAAAAAAGCAATTACTAGAAAATGGAAATCAAAGTCTAAACCAAGTGTACTAGAAGTAGTGAATATAGTAACAGACATAAAAAAAAATGGAAATCAGATATTTAGAAAAGGGTAGGAGCAAATTACATAAAATGGGAACTGTGTAAATAGTACATACAGAGAATGAAATCTGAGGAGGAGTAGATGCATGTTTACTTTTCTTTCTTTTTGACAGGACAAAGGTGCCAACAATGTTATTAATGGCAGTAGCAGAATCCCCAGGGATGGGTACAACATTCTGATTAAACAGGGAAGCCTTCCCTGTTCCCTCTCCCTGGACCAAGAGTGGCTCTCCCATGCCCACTGAGGGGACCCAACAGCCACAGAGGACATAGCTAACCAGCTAACCCTCTGTCCATAGAGGTTGTAAATGCCAAGCCACACCACAGGGATCCATGGTAAAGGATGAGTAGTTCATAGGTTCATAGGTGTGAACTAGGCTAATGGCCCTGGAGCCTTTACAAGCCTATCCCACAGAAGTGCCCGGGCATTGTGCCGCCCAACGTTAGTTCCCAGTGCCTCTATCAAGTAGAGCCACTGGTGTAATCCTCGGGGTGAACTTTCTATTTCCCATCCACTCATCAAGATTTCTCTTGAAGAGGGCCAGTGAAGTGCTCTGATAGACATGTATGGGAAGTTTATTCCAGAGCATGGGCAGTCTCCGGGTTATGAACCTGTCCCTCCAGCATGTTCTGTTGATTGTGGTAATAAGGTTGAGGTCTCTGGAGCGTGTGGTGAGGAGGGATTGGGATTTCTTTAGATGCAGCATTTTTAACAGAGCTGGGTCAGACATGGCTTTGTAAGTCAAGCGGAGATTGCCTCTTAGTAGACGATATGAGACCGAGAATAGCTGAAGTTTTTTTGAGTCTGTCCATGTAGGACATGTGTTTAAGACCTAGGATCTTCTTTGTGAGGTACTTTTGTGGCCTTTCCAGCTGTTGCATGTGTCTAGTGAGGTACATGCCAAATGCCTTCGCCCAGAATGATACCACAGTATAAGGCCAAAATAATTGACTTCAACAGTTAGCTAAAGTTTCTGGTGTCATTCAAAGGGGATCCAGTATCTGCCAGTCTGGGAAGACATGATCGACAGACCACGATGCTCTGCCAGAGATGGTCTGCTCCTGGGATTCAGGTTACTGGCCAAGGCTCTTGCCACCTCTATAGTGCCTTTTTTAGGCAAGGCTCAAAGGACAAAACCACCAACGTAATAGATATAAGCATGCAAAATCTGAAGGTAATGCTACTCCATGCTCGAAGTCTAAACCTCAAAATGCACTCTCTCGAGGCACTCCTAAAAATGGAGAACATCGATATCTGTGCAGTAACTGAGACCTGGTTCAAGGGTCCAGAGAGCACCCCTGCAATATCAGGCTACAACTCTTACCACACTTTTCGGCCACCAAACCAGGATCGAAGCACAAAAGGCAGAGTGTCCATACTCACCAAGGATATTCACACCTCCAGGCTAGTTGCCAAACACAATGCATCTGAAATTATACAGGTGCAACTAACAATAGGTAAGACGGCAATCCAAATTTTGCTACAGATCTCCCACCATGCCCCAAGATTGTCACTACACCTTTCTAAACATACTGGAAAATATTAAGATACAACCAAACACCCAAATACTGGGTGATTTCAACTACCCTGCTATTAACTGGGAAAACTGCTCAGGTACCAACACCTTTGCCCAACGGTTCTTGGAATTCATAAATTCCAGTGACCTAGATCAACTAATCCATTGTCCCAACAGGGACTCAAATATCCTAGACCTGGTCATTACTAACACAGGAGACTGATGCTCCACACCAGTGGTCACCCCCTCGCTGGTCAGGTCTGACCATAAGCTAATCACCCTTGACGTCCACATCCCACTCCCACCCCCCCAGTAGGGAAACCTCCATAAAAAACTTCATGCTACTCAAGTCAGAAGTGACAAACTTCATGCCACCCATGCAGAAGGGAACTGAAAGTTCAACTGCTGAATCCTACACTAAGGCACTCTATGAGCACATCCACTCTTGCATGAATCGTGCCATTCCAAATAGAACCAAGACACTCTCCTCCAAAAAAAGGAAACCAATCTGGTGGTCCCCTGCCATAAACAAACTATACAACAGAAGGAAGAAACTGTTGAAGAAAAGAGGAAAATCCCAGGATGCAAAATACTCCTTTAGCAACCTCAGTAATAAGCTGAGATCCCTCATAAAATCCTCCAAAGCTAGTTATGAAAATAAAATTGCCAAAGATTCCAAGGACAACCACAAGGCATTCTATAGTTATGTCAAGTATCTAGATGGTAATGCTTAGATGTGCTATGAGCTACAACAGAATGGCGTTAAATATACTGATCCCAAGGATATTGCCAATATTCTGGCAGATCGATTCAGTGCCAACTTCACACCCAGTCACCCCCTAAAGGGCCCATCTCAATACCAAAAGATTGCCAAATTCCAGTAATCACAGCCACACAGGTAAAAAATGCACTCTCCAAAGCTAAGAATACAGCATCCATGGGACCAGATGACTTCCCGGGCTGTGTACTACATGGACTACAAAATGAACTGGCACCTCACCTAAGTGTCATGTTTAATCATAGCCTCACCTCAGGCTTCATGCCCAATGAGTGGGGCACAGCTACAGTTATCCTACTCCACAAGGGGGGAATCCACCTTGGATCCCGGGAACTATCGGCCCATCAGTCTAACCAGCCTGATCTGAAAAGCCATGGAACGCATTATCATGGAAGTTATAAACAAAGACATTGGCAACCATCAAACACTGGACCCCACCCAGTTTGGTTTCGTAAAGGGCCGATCTTGTCTCCTCAACCTGAATGACTTCTTCGATTCAGTCACCAGAGCCGTGGACAAGGGTAAGGCGGGTCCACACAGCCTATCTGGACCTTACCAAGGCCTTCGACAACACCATCCCCCACTTTGGAATCATAGATAAACTTACTAAGCTGGGCATTAATCCCTACATCATTCGATGGGTTGTCAACTGGCTTACTGACAGAACCCACACTGTAAAAGTAGCCGACTCAAAATCTGGCTCCAGACAAGTGACAAGTGGAAAACCTCAGGGTTCAGTCCTGGGACCGCTCTTGTTTGGCATCTACTTCTCTGAAGTACAGGCCTGCACTAAGGGACTTTGGCTAACAAAGTTCGCAGATGACTGCAAACTGGGAGCCATTATTGAATCCCCAAATTATGTGGATATTCTACAAAAGGGCCTTACAGAAACAGATGCTTAGTGTCAGAGCCATGGACTCAAGTTAAATTCCAAGAAATGTATAGTTATCCCCTTTGGGAAAAAACATGTACCCATGAATTACCACATCAGTGGCAGTACACTAAACACCGGAAGTGTGATAAGGGACTTAGGGACACAGGTGGGCAGTGGTCTCACCTTCGATAACCACATCGCCACAACAGTCAGGAAATCCTTCTATGTGGCACACCATCACTAAGGGTTTTTCATCCAGAAAAAAGGAGGTCATTGTCCCGCTGTACTCATCTGTCATTAGACCCACTATAGAGTACAAAGCCCCATTTGGTATGTACCTCACAAGACAACTGCAACAACTGGAAAGGCTACAGAAATACCTCACTAAAAGAATCACAGGCCTAAAAACACTCCACCTATACTATGTCACATATTGCATACTCAGAGGCGATCTCTGCTGAACATACAAGGCCATGTCAAACCCAGAGCTGCTGGACATGCTACCCAAAGAAATCCCAATCCCTCAAAGCCACACGCTCCAGGGATCTAAACCTTGCTGGAGGGATAGGTTCCTGACCCAGAGACTCCCCATACCCTGGAAAAGACTGCCCATACATGTCAAGCTGAGCGCCTCTTTGGCTCCTTTCAAAAGGAACTTTGATGATTGGAAGGGAGATAAGAAATTCACGCCAGGGATCACATCAGTCGCCCTGCTAGACGGGGGACCAGGGAAATAAATATTCTGGGAACAAATAGCCAAGGAATTGTTATGGCTAGGCTTGTATAGGCCCTAGGACCGATAGCCTAGTACCAAGCTATGATGACCTCTTTCTTCCTGGATGCAAAACCCTTGGTAATGAGATGTGCCACACAAAAGGACTTTCTGACCACAGTGGCAATGTGGTGGTTGAAGGAGAGGTTGCTGTCAACCTGTGTCCCCAGATTTCTTATAACGCCTTCAGTGTTTAGTATGCTCCCATCGATGTGGTTAATTAGTGAGAAATGAGTTTTTCCCAAAGGGGATCACACTGGATTTTTTGGCATTAAGCTTAAGGCCATGGTTTCGACACCAGTCATTGGTCTCAGTGAGGCCTTTCTGTAGGATGTAGACATCACTTGGGGAGTTAATAATGGCTCCCAGCTTGCAGTCGGCTGCAAACTTGGTCAGCCAGAGTCCCTCCATGTTAGCCTGGACTTCTGAGAACCAGATGCCAAGCAGGACAGAACCCAGGACCGATCACTGTGGGACTCCACTCATGACTGGTTGGCAGTCTGACTTGGAGTCTGCTACTTTCACAATGTGGGTTCTATCTGTGAGCCAGTTTGCAACCCTCCTAGTGATATAGGGGTTGATGCCTAGTTCGGTGAGTTTATCAATAGTCCCTGTGTGGGGAATGGTATCAAAGGCCTTGGCTAGATCAATGAAGGCTGTAAGAACTGCCTTGCTCTCATTCACAGCCCTGGTGACCGACTGAAAGAAGTCAACCAGGTTGAGCAGGCATGATCTACCTTTCACAAAACCAAACTGCATGGGATCCAGAGATTTCAGGTTCCCTATATCCTTTTTAATTAGGTCCATGATGGTGCACTCCATAGTCTTACATATGAGACTCATCAGGCTAATGGGGTGATAATTCCCAGTGTCTGTAGTCACTTCCCCATTTACAGAGAGGAATGACTGTAGCAGTACGCCATTTGGTAGGGACAAAGCCTGAGGTGAGGCTGTGATTGAACAGGGCACACAGATGTGGTGCCAGTTCACTTTGTAGTTCATGTAGAAAACATCTAGGGATATTGTCGGGTCCCATGGAAGGTGTATTCTTGGCTTTGCACAATGCAGCTTTAACCTGTCCTGCAGTAATGCTGGGTGCCTGGCATTCCTCCGCTATTGTGATTGGTCCTTTGGGGGGGGGGGTAAAGTTGGCACTGAATCTGTTGGCCAGTACGTTGGCAATATCTGTTAGCTCAGTATAGGAGGTACAACTGTGCAGTAACTCAGAGCAAACCTGGGTATTGCCGTACAGATTATTGATATAACTATAGAAGGCTTTATGGTTGTTTGTAGTGTCTGCCGCAGTTCTGCCTTCATAGCTTGCCTTAGAAGTTTTGATGAGGAATCTCAACTTTTTGCTGAGGCTAATAAGGGAGTATTTCCAGTCTTGGGACTTCACCTTTTTCTGCAAGTATCTTCCTTATGCTGTAGAGTTTATTAAAGGCAGGGGACCACCAGATTGTGTTCCTTTTTTTGGAGGAGAGCATCTTGGTTCTGTTGAGTATGGGTAGCTCCAAGCATTTATGTACGTGCTCGCACAGTGCATTGGTGTATGATTTGGCAGTCATGCATCTATTTTCCATTGACATGGGTGCAGTGAAGTTAGCCACCTATGTTTTTAGGAGCCCAAAGTCAGCTTTGGAGAAGATTTTCATGGTGGTTACCTTTGCGGGGGTTGGGGGGGGGGGTGGGGGGGTGTAGGTGAGAAGTGGATTTCCATGGGGATTAGTTTGTGGTTGGATCTAACCAGGGAGGAATTGACTACTGGTGTAGAGCAACGGTTGCCCATGTTTGTAATAACCAGGTCAAGGATGTTGCTTCCTCTAGTGAGGGTAAGAATGAGCTGGTCCAGGGCAATGGAATTGAATTCCAGGAAGTGTTGGGCCAGTGTACTGGTGCATGAGAAGTGTTCTCAGTTGCTGGAGGGGTAGCTGAAGTCACCATGTATGAGAGTGTTGGGTTGGACTCCAATAGTTTCCAGGGTGCTAAGGAACATGAAGTGAGAGTCTTGGGACATGGCTGGGGACCTATAGCAGGCTGCGACTTGAATCGCTGTCTTACCCAATGTTAGATGTACCTGACGTATCTCAGATGTGTTTATGCTGGGCTACTAGTCTGGAGGTGTGCATATCCTTTATGAACATGGAGACACCACTGCCTTTGAAGCTTCGGTCCATGTTCTGGGGCCAATAGGTCTGAGGAATAAGCTATGGTCACAGCAGAGTCGATCACCTGTGGTTAAGGCAAAATGCTAGCCTACTGTGTTGGCAAAGGCTGTTTGCTTAACCTTTTTTTTTTTGTGGCTGAAAGGAGGACCAACTGTGGGACCAGTATTTTGTTCCATGGTCATTCCAAATATGGTGCCTCTTCCTGGGGAGAGTAAACAACAAAAGCCAGCAAACAATTTTTCACAGAAAAACAGTAGAAAGCATTAGCACTTTGTTAGGCTCATAAAGTAAAATAATATTTACAGACAAAAATGGTTTTCAATTACTTTAAGCAGCTTTTAAATTGACAGGAAGAAACAGCACTCCCATGTAACAATACAGTCGTGATAAGACCATTAAAAATACACTTCTAGCTTAAAAATAACTTTCCCAAACAGGAAAGTACAATAATACAATTTTTTTATAATGTGGAAAGTTTTTCACAAAGGAACTTTTCTGTCCAGCAAAGGAATAGCTCAAGCTGACCATTGATCCTTGAAAGCTTGCAAAAGAGTGCTCTTCAACAGCAGGAACCCACTACAGACCTTGGCACCTAAACCTTTCTTTTTAGTCATCTCAGCTTGAGCTGACCAAAAGTTTGGGTATGTGCAAGGTGCCCTGAAGCTTTGGAAGCTGGTTGGCTGTTATATTCTTGACAGAATATTACCCATATAGCTAAAACTATTGCAACAGTGATCAATACGATGAACATGTAGATTTCACTTGTAAACGAACCACGAACAAACTAATAAAACCAAAACCAAGGTAGAGGCAACGAGAAAAAAACTCCAAAGAAATAGCGTATACTCCTTTATTATCCGCTTTCGTCCACAGACTTCATCAGAATGACAAATACATAAAAATCACAGGTTTAAATGCATAAAAAATCTCCATGACAACTAACTGAAATGCAAATTGAGGGATGGGGATTTTAAAAACTATCTACTTCAAAGGGAGACTTATTGGCAAGTCAAATTGAAATCAGATCGTCCCCCTGGCCTTAATGAGGCCATTAACTTTAAATGTTTTTTAAAGTACCGGAAACTGAAAGTGAACAAAAGTAATGATTTGGTTTGCCTTCACACTGTTTGAAAATGTACCTGTTTTTTTAAGTTGCCCATTTATCCATTTCATCATCATTTAAATTTGCATTTCAATTAGTTGTCATGGAGATTTTTTATGCATTTAAACCTGTGATTTTTATGTATTTGTCATTCTGATGAAGTCTGTGGACGAAAGCGGATAATAAAGGAGTATACGCTATTTCTTTGGAGTTTTTTTCTCGTTGCCTCTACCTTGGTTTTGGTTTTAGTAGATTTCACTTGCCCTTCTTAGAGCAAACTACTACCACTCTAACAGATCCACTGAAGAAGTGCAGACTGAAGTTTCTAAACATCTATTAAATGACTTGAGTGCATCATTTCAGCACTTGTCAATTTCCACTTAGACCAGACAGATACCTGCATTTTGCTAAAACATCTGCCAACTGAAAGTCCCCATAAATCTTACAATCCTCACTATATTTTCATTTTTTTAACACAGTTAATCTGCAGAAATGAAGAAAACACTATCCTTGACTAGATCAACATTTTTTTTCCTATTGTGCATATCAAGAAGAAAATAACACTTACATAAGCAACTCCATACACCCTCATACTCCTGCCTCCAATAGCTTCAGACCTCAACAATCTTTAACTTTATCCTAATACTTCTTAATTTTCTCTCTCGTGCTGCAATAAATGTGACATGAAAATTGTTAATGGCTTACTCTTAATAAAGTCAGCTAACATTCTGAAAATAGTTCCTTCACTACACACACTATATACTACTATACTTAAGCTTTTACCCTGTTCATTTAAAACACACTTTCTACCAACAAATTGTATTTTATTGCATAATTAAAATATTGCTCTTTCTCTCTCTTTCGCTCTCTCTGTCTGTGTGTGTGTGTGTATGTATATATATATACACATACATACACACACACACATATATATATATATATATATATATATTCATATGATAGAAACCTCACTTGACTGAAACTCATTTGACTGAGACCATAAGGCTGAATTTTCAAAAGACTGAAAAGTCACTTGACTGAAACCCATATGACTGAAACCCATAGATTCATAGGTGTGTACTAGGCTAATGGCCCTGGGGCCTTTGCAAGCCTAGCCATAGGATTACCCTGACATAGTGCCACCCAACCACAATTCCCAGTGCCTCTGTCGAGTAGAGACACTGGAGTTATCTCCAGGGTGAATTTTCTGTTTCCCATCCACTCATCAAGATTTCTCTTGAACAGGGTCAGTGAGGTGTTCTGCTTGACATGTATGGGAAGTCTGCTCCATACCATGGCCGGTCTCTGGGTTATGAACCTGTCCCTCCAGCATGTTCTGTTAATTGTGGTAATGAGGTTGAGGTCCCTGGTGCAAAAGGATTGGGATTTCTTCAGATGTAGCATTTCTAATAGAGCTGGGTCAGACATGGCTTTGTAAGTCAAGCAGAGATCGCCTCGAAGTAGGTGATATGAGACGGAGAATAGTTGGAGTTTTTTGAGTCTGTCCATACAGGACAAGTGTTTAAGGCCTAAGATCCTCTCTGTGAGGTACTTTTGCGGCCTCTCCAGTTGTTGCAGGTGTCTAGTGAGGTACATGCCAAATGGGGCATTGTACTCGATGATTGGCCTAATGAGTGAAGAAGTACAGGGAGACAATGACCTCTTTCTTCCTGGATGCAAAACCCTTAGTAATGAGATGTGCCACATAGAAGGACTTTCTGACCACAGTGGCTATGTGGTGATCAAAAGTGGATGCTGTCAACCTGTGTTCCCAGATCTCTTAAAACGCCTTCTGTGTTCAGTGGACTACCATCAATGTGGTAATTCATGGGAACTGGGTTTTTGCCAAAGGGGATGATGACACATTTTTTGGCATTGAGCTTAAGGCCATGGTTCTGACACCAGTCATTGGTCTCAGTGGGGCCTTTCTGTAGGATGCAACATCACTTGGGGAGTTAATAATGGCTCACAACTTGCAATCATCTGCAAACTTTGTCAGCCAGAGTCCCTTCGTGTTGGCCTGGACTTCAGAGAATTAGATACCAAACAGGAGAGGACCCAGGACCGAACCCTGTGGGACTCCAGTATGACTTGGAGTCAGCTACTTTCACACTGTGGGTTCCATCTGTGAGCCAGTTTGCAACCCACCTAGTGATATAGGAGTTGATGCCAAGCTTAGTGAGTTTTTCTATGATTCCTAAGTGGGGAATGGTATCAAAAGCCTTGGCCAGATCAAGGTAGTCTGTATGAACCAACATGACTTCATCCACAGCTCTGGTGACTAACTCAAAGAAGTCGACCAAGTTGAGCAGGCATGATCTGCCCTTCACAAAACCAAGTGTGTGGGATCCAGAGTTTGGAGATTACCTATATCCTTGTTTACTAAGACCATGATGATGCATTCCATAGCTTTCCATATCAGACTCATCAGGCTAATGGAACGATATTTCCCAGGGTCTGTGGTCGCTCATCTTTTGTGGAGAGGGATGACTGTTGCAGTGCGATGTTCAGTAGGGACAAAGTCTGAAGTGAGGCTGTGACTGAACAGGGCACACAGGTGAGGTACCAGTTCCCTCTGTAGTTCATGTAGAACACAACCAGGGATATTGTCAGGTCCCATAGAAGCAGTATTCCTGGCCTTGGACAGTGCTGTTTTAACCTGTGCAGCAGTAATACTGGGTGCCTGGCAATCTACTGGCATTGTGATCGGTCCGGGGGGGGGTAAAGTTGGCACTGAATCTGTCTGCCAGTATACTGGCAATATCCGTTGGCTCAGTATAGCAGGTACCATTGTGCAGTAGCTCAGAGCAAATCTGGGTATTGCCGTGCAGATTCTTTACATAACTGTAGAAGGCCTTGTGGTTGTCTTTACTATCTGCTGTAATTCTGCTTTCATAGCTAGCTTTAGAGGATTTGATGAGGTATCTCAACTTTTTGTTGAGGCTAAGGGAGTTTTTCCAGTCTTCGGACTTCACCTTATTCCACATCAGTTTCCTCCTCCTGTTGTAAAATTTGTTTATGGCAGGGGACCTCCAGATTGGCTTCCTTTTTTTGGAGGAGAGCATCTTGGTTCTATTGGGTATAGCGAGATCCATGCATTTGTGTGTGTTCGTACAGTGCATTGGTGTATGATTCTGCGGTCACGCAACTATTCTCCATTTGTATGGGCGCCGTGAAGTTAACCAACTCTGTTTTTAGGAACCCAAAGTTAGCTTTGGAGAAGTTTTTTACAATGGTTGCCTTTCGGGGGGGGGGGGGGGTGAGTGTGGATTTCCAAGATAATTAGTTTGTGGCTGGATCTAACCAGGGAGGAGCTGACTATTGGTGTAGAGCAACGGTCGACCATGTTAGTAATGACCAGGTCAAAGATGTTGCTACCTCTAGTGGGGGTAAGAACAAGCTGGTCAAGGGCACTGTAATTAATGAACTCCAGAAAACGCTGGCCAAGTATATTTTTACAAGATAAGTAACAAATCCAACAGATAATAGGAAGAGGCAACCACCAAACGCCAAATAATCCAGTCTTGAGAATAAGCCAGTCTTAAAAATGAACCGTCAGTCTTTTTATTTCGTGCACAGAGGTGAGCGCTTTCACAAACCGCTTCATCAGACCATAACATTTTTTAACTGCTAAGATGTCTCATTATATACACATCACATGCTAAAAACAATTATTCAATTGACATTTAAAAAAAAAAAAATATATATATATATATATATATATATATATATGAATATATAGCCACTTAATATTGATATATATATATATATATATATATATATATATATATGAATCTATTCCCTTTTACAATATCTAATATTGTACTGTATAATATAGATTTAGAATTTATCCTATGTAAAAACGCAACTAATAAAATGCTTCATAATGCATCTACTACTGATATCACATTTAAATAGCACTCAATAATAAAAATATGTTAGCGTATACAAAACGCCAGGATATATATAAAGATAAAAATATCCTATAGCTATGGTACTATTAATATACTATGAATACATAATTATTCCTAGAAATAACATTAGATATATAGTAAACAGAAAAAAATAGATAAATGGTCTATATATGCAAAGGCACATGAAAAATTACTAAGACACATAAGTATGAATATAAAAGCTTACTATATTCGCAGTTCATACCATATACGATGAATACATCACTATATCTGTTGCTATTACTATAGTAAACTGCATTTGATAGTAAAAGTAAACATACAAAACTGGAAAATATGTGCTCCAACATAAATATTTATATGTGTATTATAATGAAGCATACTATAGTATGACAACTAGCTTGTAATCAAGTGTCTAGATCTTAGAATGGGTTTAAGTGAGGCCCTCTCATTAAGGCCTCTACCTTTATCTGCCCTTATTCTCATTATCCAGTTTATTTCCCTTTTCTCTGTGCTATTCCTTATGTTGCCTTCCCTTATTTTAGGTGAAACTATATCTATGACCATGAAACGGAAGACATGTTATGGCCATGAGCCAATGTATGTTTGGCTAAAGCATTGCTGACATAACCAACCCTGATGGGATAAAGGTGTTCTCTCATTCTAGTATGGAAAGCCCTATTGCTTTTACCGACACATGCCTGGCACACTGCTAAGTAAACCACATGAATAGTGCTACACAATCAGCAGACACACGAAATTTAAAATATTGACCAGTATCTGGGTGTATAAAACTATCACCTACGCTAATATACGGACAAAAATTACATTTTCCACAGGGATTAGTCCTTGTATGGTTCACATTACAGTACTTATCAGAAAAATAGCAAAGTAATCTTTTGAGGCTAGGTTTATTTTTATATTGAAACCTTGGTCTATCCCAACAATATTTCTTAATTCCATATCAGTAGTTAAAATACGCCAATGATAATTAATAACTTCCATTATATTCTTATTATCTGCAGTATAAAACATAGGTATCTTCAAATATGAGGTTCTACTATTTTGCTGGTACTGAATATGAGTACAAGCAGAATAATATGGTGCTGCTCTATTTTCTCTCAGTTGGTTTATACTTTGTAAACCATTCTCTATCTCTGAAGATTTATAGCCACGTTTAAAAAGTCTTTTTTTAAAGACATTAATTTCTTGTTGGTAGCCATCCTCTATTGCATTAAGGCGTGAAATTCTCATACCTTGCCCTTTGATAATGTTACCAAAAATATGTTGAGGATGCATGCTGCATCGATGAAGGAGTGTATTTCTATAGCATTTTTTCCTATAAACACCTGTATTGACATAGGTGTTCATCACTCTCTCTACATATGCATCTAAAAATTCTGTTTTAGTAGCAGAAAAGTTAGATGTGAACTTGAGGTATGTGGTCATACTATTCATTAGTCTAATACTCTTTTCCAATTCATCAGCACTACCATCCCAGAGGAAAAAACATCGTCGACAAAACGACGATAGAAAGAAACCTGTTCTTTGTACCAAACACTGGGAAACAGTTCTTCCTCTTCCCATAAAGCCAAAAACATGTTGGTACAGCTATTGGCACAAGAAGTGCCCATAACTACGCCATCACGTTGGATATATATATTCCCATCAAAAATAAAGACATTATTCTCGAGTATAATCTCCAGGAACAAACAAATAAGATCTACTTTTTGTTCTGTATATTCACTATGTTTTGTATGACATTCCTTTATGGAAGTTATACCTATACCGTTTGGGATGATGGTAAAAAGAGACTGTACATAGAGTGTCACAAATAACATATTTGGTTTCATCTCAGTTTTACTAATGAAATCGTATAAATCAGATAAGAATTGCTTAGTGTCTTTAAGTATAGAATTATTCTTATCTAATATAGGTCTAAGCTGTTTTTCCACATACAGAGAAAAAGGTTCAGTGCACCATCCCCTACCAGAGACGATGGGTCTCATGGGGGGGTGGGGGTTGTGCAATCCTTATGAATCTTTGGTATTCCTTGAATAATAGGAATCATTGGGTACTCTACTTCCAAAAATGTTGCTAGTTCATTGATTATGATATGGCTATCTACTAGTTCAACTATTGTTTTATAAATGGTATATTTAATATTCTCTACCCTCTCTTTATTAATAGTAATGTAATATGTGTTATTATTGAGCATATCCAACATTGCCTTATAGTAACTTGTTTTATTCATAACTACTAGGGGTCCACCTTTATTTGCAGGTCTGAAAACCCGTGTATCATCATGTTGTAGTCTTGTTAAAGCCTTCCTCTCATTCAAACTAAGGTTGTGTCTATTTTTCTTATGCATGTAGTTTAATTGACCGTCATTGTACAAGTTATATACATCCTCCTCTACCAGACTACAAAATGCTTCAACTAGGGGATGGTTATGTGGTATATACTCGCTAGGTTTTTTAAAAGGATAGTTATAGTTAATTTCACTGTGCCCAAACTGGTATTCCAACATAACATTTCTAGTGAACATTTTAAGGTCAGTTAATACATCTGAAAGCCTATTACAATCAGTAGGAATAAAATTCAAACCCTTATTTAATACATTCATTTCATCAGTTTCTAATTTCCTATGTGAAATGTTCCAAACTAAGCAATTTTCGTCTGATTCCACATCTTTTTGAGGGTTTGGTTTGATTCCCTCTCTATTGAGAGCTTCTGCTTCTGTCGTCCCCGGCTTGCAGAGCGGTCTCTCCTGGCCCCCTTCTCTGCTGCTACGGGAAGGGGGAATTGTCGAAAATCCATGTAATTATTTTGTCCATTGGTTTTATTAGTTCTTTGTGTAACCCTGCTGTTACATTATTTTTCGGTCTCACAACGGGCTGATTAAAGTCATTATCACAAGGAGGGCTAGGCAGTTCCATCTGCACTGAGGCGGACTGTGGCATTGTCACTGTTTGTGAGTTAGTAATTATAGAAACTGCAGACATATTAGGATTTGATTTATTACTTGCAGAAAGGTTAGAATCATTATCATTTGAAAAATTGCCTAGGTCAAGCCTATTGCTATTGTTCACATTACTGCCTTCAGTCCCATTACTGTTCAAAGATGCTGAGAATTTAACTTCTTTCTCGGCACTGACTGGAGTTTGTCTATGGGCTTGGCCTGACCTCGGCCAGGTGAAGACATGACCTTGTCGGAAATCCTGAGTGTGTCTATCTAATTTATCACATTTTTGCTGTAGTAACCGTCTCTCATATATTAGAATACCATCTAATACATTAGATAGCGCATTATCAACAATAGCCGTGGGAAAATGAGAATATAAAACTTGTTGATCCATTATGGATTTAATCAAACTCTCTTCTAGTGGTTTAAAAAATTCTATCAACAGTCGAATATAATTCATGCTCACCTCTATGTTTACACCACTATATAGACCATTTATCTATTTTTTCTATCTAATATATAGCTAGTGTTATTTCTAGGAATAATTATGTATTCATAGTATATTAATAGTACCATAGCTATAGGATATTTTTATCTTTATATATATCCTGGCGTTTTTTATATGCTAACATATTTTTATTATTGAGTGCTATTTAAATGCAATATCAATAGTAGATGCGTTATGAAGCATTTTATTAGTTGCGTTTTTACATAGGATAAATTCTAAATCTATATTATACAGTACAATATTAGATGTTGTAAAAGGGAATAGATTCATATATATATCAATATTAAGTGGCTATATACTCATATATATATATATATATATATATATATATTTTATTTTTAAATGTCAACTGAATAATTGTTTTTAGCATGTGATGTGTATATAATGAGACATCTTAGCAGTTAGAAAACTTTATGGTCTGATGAAGCGGTTTTTGAAAGAGCTCACCTTTGTGCACGAAATAAAAAGACTGACTGTTCATTTTTAAGACTGGTTTATTCTCAAGACTGGATTATTTGGCGTTTGGTGGTTGTCTCTTCCTATTACCTGTTGGATTTGTTACTTATATTGTATTCGCTTGTGAAGAGGCATTTACTCCAGTGGGTGTGTTTTTGTTTATTCTTACCATATTTTTACAAGAGTACCTTACCCAGTTAATGGAGGAGTAGTTGAAGCTGTCTAGTAAGGTTGGACCCTAATATTCTCCAGGGTGCATAGGAACGTGGAGTGCGAGTCTTGGGACATGGCTGGGGACCTACAGCAGTCTACGACGGCTGCACCTGAATTATCTCTGATGCGTTATATTGGGCTACCAGTCTGGCGGTGTGTGCATCCTTTATGAATATGGAAACACCACCGCCTTTAGAGCTTCGGTTCAAGTTCTGGGGCCGAAAGGTGTGGAATCAGTTATAGCCTGGTAGTGCAGGGGTGCTTTCTGCAGCCTTGAACCAGGTCTCTGTTACAGTACAAATGTCAATATTCTCCATTTTAAGGAGTGCTTCAAGCGAGTGCATTTTGAGATTAAGACTTCTAGCGTTGAGCAGCATGACCCTCAGATTGCATTTGTTTGTAGTTGTTACAGTGGTAATTTGGTCTTTAGAACACTGCCTAAAAAGGCACTATAGGGGTGGCAAGAGCCTTGGCCAGTATCCAAAAGCCCAGGGGAGACAGATGCAGGCCATCTCTAGCAAAGCATCGAGGTCTGTCAATCATGTCATCCCAGGCAGACAGATACTGGATCCCCTTAGAATGACACCAGAAACAGTCAATTGCTGAAATCAATCATTTTCTGCTTGCACTGTGGTATCATTCTGGGTGATGGTAGGATGCTGCTCAGGGCTAGGGAAATACCTGCCTGGGATACATTATCCGAGAGCTCTTCCATGTCTCTTTTCATGTAGTCCAGGGAGGTACATCTCAGGGCATTCACACCCACATGTATAATGACAGTCATATTTGTATCTGTTGCTGAGGGACCTGAGTGTGTGCATTATGTGGCGGATCCTGGCACCTGACAAGCAGCTGACTGTTACTTTCTCCTTACTCAACCTAGTGAGTGGGACATCAGTGTGCCTCACTATCGAGTCACCTATGACAAGTGTGTTGGGCATGCTGTTTTGCCTTAGGGGCTTTGGTTGAGTGGCACACTGTTTAGGGGGTGTTATGTGTCTTGTGATTAGTGTTGTGTTGTGGTGGTCAAGTGCGTTTCTGCCTTGGAGGTCTCTGTTGTTTGGGTAGAGTTTTATTGAGACCCTCAATAAATAAATAAATGAGGTGTGTGGTTTGTGTTTTTATGTGACGGCAGTGCTGGTGTGTGTTTTAGAGGGCTGTATGTTCCATGTGGTGTGGTGCAAGTGTTGAACTTCTCCTCTTGACCAGCTATTTTGGTCTTGGCTGGAGAGTGTGTGGCTTCCAGTTTGGATATACAAGTGCACCTCTCGCACGTCTGAGTGTTGGAAGGTAAGAGGAAAGGGTTTTCGGTGTACATGAGGCAGTTGCTACATTGCCTCAGGATGCCCACGTTCACCAGGTTAATTCAAGTACAGGGAACTGACCTTTAGACATGCCTGGAGGGTTGGGCATTGATAATAAGTACTGGATCTGTTTCCTTGTAGAATATTTAGTGCTGGTAGCACTTTTGTGTGCTACAATAATTGCTACAAGAAGTCTGGTAAAGTGCTACACTAATAAGCTAGTATTGAATTTCAACATACTAAAGTGTAAACTGGACCATATAAAACCAGACTAGGTGGGGGGCTACGCTCTCCACACCTCCCCCCCAACTATATATACTAACTCCTGGATTGCACTACAGTGGAGAAAAGGGCATATGCCTTTCACTTGCTTTACAGTAGTCTACATGCTGCCACAACTATGTCCTTTTCCCCACTGTAGTGCAATCCTGGAGTTAGTATGCATAGTTAGGGGGTGTGGGGGGCGCGCGTGTGTGCATGGGTCTATGTTGTAACACAGAAACTCATAAGGTCGAATCCATATCACCAAAAACTCATAACAATGAAAACATTATCCAAAAGAATACATCCTACAAACATGTTTTTGCATGGGGGACAAGCCCCTCTGCATCTGCATGTGGGGGGTGGGCTTTGCTCCCCACAACTGCCTTAACATGTGTGTGTGTGTGTGTGTGTATATATATATATATATATATATATGTGTGTATATATATACACACACACACACACATACACACAAATACACAAACATACCAACACTAACTCCATGATCGCACAGAATGAATCAGTGTTTAAGAGCAAATATGGACATCTACAGATCTAGAGGGTACAACATGATGCTGACCATTGCAATTCACACATACTGTGCTACACTCACTTCCCTATTAACTCCTATAAGAAATGATACCAACGCATTCATTCTACATGACTCTATACAGTTCTATACTTTTTATGAGTTTTCAGTGGAATGTGTTTCAGTGTTGACAGGAACCCATATAATGTACATGTATATCTATGTACACATACATATGAAAAGTTATTTTACTTGTAGTTATTCTTCCTCCATGGGCTACCAAAACAGCATGAAATTCATATGCATTAAAGCTCTCCCACATATTAAAATAAACAGCACATAGTGGGCTTAAAGTAATTATGGTAAATACTGAGGGAAATGAGAATTATTAGTCACACTTTTACTATACCCGTTTCTGGTTCTTACCTCAACTTCTGACTGGTATAAAGCAAAACTCAACATATTCAATTTTCCCACTAGTTCTAGAAAATCATAGTAAGACTAATTTTCTAGTTCTTCCACTGTGCAGTAAAGTCACCTTGCAGTTTATCTTAATCCTGTTCAGCTCCTTGTTTCAGAAATGGTATCTGGTTTGAATCTAAGTTTTTCCTAATTCTTCTGTTCTGCTCCTTGGCTTCCCTATTTATTGCTCATGCATTTTCTTTTGGGGCAAGAGAAATGGTTTATCCTACAGTCCCTTTTGGACTCCTCTAACTTATATAGAATCTATAAAACACCACTGTGGTCGAACTTCTGTTGATAGAACATTACCTCTTAAAAATTCAGACCTTCTATGCATGTTTTTGACACACCTGAAAAAAATAAAACCATTGGGTAAAGCAGTTTGAATCTCACACCAGCTTCACAACAACTCTTAATGACTGGGATCAATGTTTTATCTAGTATAAAGTGAGTAGGAATTTTTTTCATAAACACATTAGCGTCATCAATGTTCTATACATTTCCTTTTTGGCATAATTTTGTCAGAAACAGATCCTTCTGCTTGTATAACTGCATTTCAAGCAATATGGGTTTTAGCTTCCTTCTAGAGGCTAAATTAAGAGCATAAGTGCAAAGTGACCTACTGATTAACAAATCTTCCTGTATAAACATCAGTCCAGTTAATTATTTGTACCTTCACAAAATGAATGCAGTCCACTCCCTCCAACTTCTACTGTACTGTAGAAAACAGATTTCTTTTTGTGCTTTATCTTATAAATCTACTGCTTACTGAAAAAATTACTCATTTGATGCCTCAACTTTTCTTTCCTTCACTTATATTGCTGACCTATTTAAACTTAGCAGTTTATCGGATCAATTATTTACATTTTTGTTTGTTCTAATATATTCTTCAAAAGTTGCACTTATTTTAAACACTTCTGAGTATGTCTGGTCCATCTTTTTTTTTTTCAAGTATACTGGAAGCCATCTCTTTCACTGATACTGAACACAGATCTACTTCCCGCTGATCAGCCTTGAGGTTCTTCTCATCCACAACTTTTCCCTCTTTTTTTCTAGGTGACTTTTTTCACAGATTTTTTTTTTTTTTTTTGCTAACATTCAAACAGTGAATCCTGCTAGCTAATAAACAAATTTCCCTGAAATGCATACATTTTACTGGCGTTTTCTAACATATTCCCAGTTTTCATAAAGGGAGAACTCCAGTAAGTGCGCTTCTCAGTCAGCCACTTTCTTAGAAGTCCCAATGCCTTATGCATGTTAAGCGATCAATAAGCACTGTAACTGCAAATAAACATACTGTAAAAGAGAGAGAGAGCAACAAGCACTGTTGCCCAAAAGCCAGTCCTTATAGGACTTAAAAAGCATCAAGGTTTCTCCAAAAGAAAATAGCATCATACTGACACTAGTGAAAGGGGGGGGGGGGGACTCAAGTGTCCTTACCTGTCTTGAAATTAATGGGTTCTGTGTATTCAGACTCTCATAGGAAGCTGAGGAAAAATTCCTCACACCCTACCACTGCAGCAGAAGCAAATGCATATACAGCTGATGTGTGTGAGGTTAAGCATTCAATAGGCACCAGCTAGATAATGCCTGCCAAAGATGACAAAGAGTTTGGTGATCTCTATATAGTCTAGTGCCAGCATTAAGTCATACTACACAGTATGTATTCCTGCAAACATGAGGCTTCAAAAGGAAAGGTGAAGTCTATATGTCTTGAAGAACATACTCTCCCACTCGTGGACAAAGTAGACCTTCCTCAACCTGAAACTGGGAAAAAAAAGTAATCCGTCCACAATGCATCTATCAAGTTATCAACCGGGTGACACTGTGGGTCACTGCAGAGTATCAGATGAATCGCTAATTTGCTCTGACTGATCAACAGTGGGACCTGCAGTGTCTATACCCTGGGACACATCCTGCACGAAGGGGCTTGAGGAGCACTGCCTTTGAACCCTTGTCCACTGAAGCTGGGAAAAGATACAAGCTTGAATAATTTTCTGCTAAAGAATAGCTCTTACCACACAAAGCTGACAGTTATTTCAGGAATAAAATATCATTCAAAAGATTTTAACTTGAGGCCTGGCCTCCATTTTCTTGGCCTTTTGATAGTGCTTTGGCAAGGGCCAGGAACTCTGCACAGAATCCTCTTGCCAATCTCTGAGATGGGAACTTGCAACTACCATTCATCCTCCTGGCAGCAATTTAGGGATACATTTTTGTCCTTGATGTCAGTGGGGGCTCATACAGGAATGCTTCACATAAGGTTATCATTACAGGTGGATGGGACAATGACAGTGTAGGTCTTCCCTCACTATTTAGTGACCACACAAACTGTTGAAGGTTTTGATGTTTTAGACAGCAGGACTGGAAATCTACAAAGATGCAAGTCCAGATCAAAAGGCAAATTATGCAAACAAACAAAAAAAGGCCTCGGTGCCTAAGTGTGTTTCTGTATTGCAGTATATTACATCACAGTAAACATACAGCTCAAAGTGAGAGTGTTTCTGGAAAAAAAAAATGGAATAGAAGACAGGATAAAACCCAACGATAATCCACCAATCAGATTCAAAGATGTTACATTTATACTTACCAAGACTCTTTTGTATTACATAGATAGTTCCATCATCTCCAACAAAGCTCACAGTTGCTGGGATAAATGAAGAATCAGGGATGACTGGAGGTTTATACACCTGAAACTTTTCAGTTGCAAACTTCTGAATGCTTGTGTCAGCCAAGTTGCATGTATCGACAGGACTAATAACTTGAATTTTTTCTGTCACAGTACTTTCTGCAGTATCTCTGTGGTCAAGCACAATTTTATCATCAGCAATCTCTTTTCTATCATCACTCTCCTTGCAGGATTTTTCTGCATCTTCTTTATGTTCTTGCCCATCATGTTTAAGACTGGAAATCCTTACAAAAACAAGTAGAATACTAGTTTACAAAATGCTAAATTAAACATTTCAAGACATACACAATTCGTGACATTCTAAGTTTTAAAACTCAAGCAATTTAAAATAAATCTTATTGCCCATATTTTAAAATAGATCAACATCAAAATTAAAATGACATGTGCTACTTGCTTGCACTACTTTTATACTTTAAAAGACAACTGTAAAAAATCATGGCTAGAATGACCTAAGAAAGTACAGTTTTGTACCTACCATAAATGTAGATGTTCGAAGATCCACATTGCTGCAGTCCTTACACTTGGGTAGTCCGCTGTCCTCGGTCGGCCCGAATATCAAAGTATAAGGCTGACGTCGGTCAAGGCGCATTTGACTGACATCAGGACGTCAGGGTACAAATGCGCATGACCGACGTCATATCCTCAGTCTTTTCTTGCCCCAGATGTCAGAAGACCCTAAAAATAAAGGTCAAAACCAAAAGACAGCAAACAAACAACCAACCATCCTAGCACTAAAAATATGTACAATATATACAATATACATCATATTGACAACCCAACCCACACAACCGCCTCTAACTACAGAGGGAAGGAGGGAGGGTAAATTGGACTGCAGCAATGTGGATCTTGAACATCTACATTTATGGTAGGTACAAAACTGTACTATGTTCTTCATCTCACATTGCTGCAGTCCTTACACTTGGGTAGAATCCCAAAGCAGAGGTAAGGGAGGATGGCCAAACTATAAGGAAGCAGGAGCTGCCAAAATGCCCTGCAAAACAGCAGTGGCAAAACCAGACCTGGATTTAGAGTAAAGTGGTAGGTGATAATGCCTAGAGAAAGTATGCACTGAACTCCAAGTAGCTGCCTCCAAAATATCCTTAGTTGCCCCCCCGCCTCACAAAGCTGTCGAAGTGGCAGTAGCCCTAGTGGAATGAGGCCTAATCCCAGCTGGAATCTCCTTGCCATGATGGGAATAACAGAAAGCAATGCAAAACCTAATCCACTTAGAAATAGTTTGTTTTGACACAGGCTTGCCCTGAGAACTCAAAGCAAAAGAAACAAATAACTGCTGAGACTGCCTGAACCCTTTAGTTCTGCTCAAATAATATCGCAGCTGCCTGTGTACATCTAAAGTGTGCAAAATCTTTTCCCCTTTATTTTGGGGATTTGCATAAAAAGTAGGCAAATGAATAGTTTGGTTTAAAGCCACACTAGAAACCACTTTAGGCATAAAGGAAGGATTAGTACGTAAAGATACCCTATCCTTATGGAAAATTAAGAAAGGTTCAACCGCCATAAGGGCCTGCAACTCAGAAACCCTTCTTGCAGAGGTAATAGCCAACAAAAAAGCAGTCTTCCATGATAAAAACTTTAATTCAGTAGTAGCTGCAGGCTCAAAAGGTTGTAGAGTGAGTTTCTCCAACACAAAATTGAGATCCCAAGCAGGAGTAGGAGCTCTTCGTGGGGGTCTTATATTCTTTGCCCCTCTAAGAAATTGGTTGAACAAAGGATGAGAAAACAATGGTGGGTCACAATCATAGTGAGCCGAAATTGCTGCAGCATGAACCTTAATAGAAGAGAAGGACAAACCTTTGTCCAGTAACTCAGTAAGATATTGAAGAGCCACACTTAAATTAGGCTCAGAAACATCAAAATCCTTTGCTGCACTCCAAAATAAAAATCTCTTCCATTTATCTGCGTACACTTTCCTTGTACTAGGCCTTCTAGCTTCCAAAATAACATTCAAAACTTGCTGTGGAAGTGGAGGCCCACTATGGTTCAAAACAGAATATGCCAGGCTGTTAGGTGCAGAGAGTGAAGCTTGACATTGAGCAAATGACTGTCCTCCTGAGACAACAGGTGTGGAATCAAGGCAAAGGCCATGGAGGCTTCCGTACCAGGCTTCTCAGTAATGGGTACCAATGCTGTCGAGGCCAATCTGGAGCTATCAAAATCATCCTTGGCTTGTCTTGTCTGGCCTTTAGTAGTACCTTTGGGAGGAGAGGCAGAGGCGGAAAGGCATACACATGAAGATTGCTCCAATTGAAAGAAAGAGCATCCACTTTCCAAGCTGTGGGATGAAACCTTTTTGTGCAAAACTTTGGCAGCTGGTGGTTTAGTGGAGAAGCGAACAGATCTATGTCTGGAGTTCCCCATGACACTGTCAATTTCTGAAATACATGAGGATCCAATTTCCACTCGTGGGGATCCATAATTTGTCTGCTCAACACATCTGCTAAGGAGTTCTGTGCTCCCGGCAGAAACCTTGCCTGAAGATTTAGCTGTAAACTGAGAGCAGTCTCCCACAAAATCATTGCTTGCCTGCATAGAGGATAAGAATGTGTTCCGCCTTGCTTGTTTATGTACAACATGACAGTTGTGTTGTCTGTTAGAATCAACACCTGCCCTGGAAGAAGTAAATCCTTGAAAGCTATTAATGCAAACTGGACTGCTAACATCTCTTTCAAGTTGATATGTAGATGTTGTAGTCTGGCAGGCCACTTGTCTTGTATCCACTTTCCATTCAGATGAGCTCCCCAAGCTTTGTCTGAGGCATCTGTCGTTAGAATCTGACTCGCCTCTGGCCGGGTCACAGAGAGTCCCTTGTTTAGGTGACATTCCTGAGCCCACCACAACAATTCCTTTTGAATGCAAGGTATTATTTTGAATGACAGTGTCCAAATCCTGGCAGTGCTGTGTCCATACATTTTTGAGATACCATTGTAGCTTCCTCATATGCAGTTTGGCATTGGGAAGCACCAGAATACAAGATGCCATGAACCCCAAGGCTTGAAGGACTGTCCTTGCAGTCAGCCTGGACTGATGTGACAACTGATGAAAGTAAAGGGAAAGATTCTTTTGTTTGTCCGGGGTCAAAAAGGCCATCTGGGATGCTGTATTCAGTCTCACACCCAGAAAGCACATGTCCTGAGAGGGTACTAGACTGGACTTTATTTCGTTCACAGAATACCCCAGGCATCTTAGCACTGCTATCACATAATCCAAATGATGAAGAAGCCCGTCCCTTCCTTGAGCCAGAATCAGGCAATCGTCCAAATAAGGATAGATCTGTATTCCTTTTAACCTGAGGAAAGCGATCACTGGAGCCAGAACTTTCGTGAACACTCTGGGCGCAGTAGATAAGCCAAAGGGCAATGTAGAGAACTGATAATGAGAAGTCCCAGCTCGAAAACGCAGATACTTCCTGCAACTCAGTCTGATAGGAACATGAAGATAAGCCTCCTTGAGATCCAAAGTTACCATCCAATGATCTTTGCCCAGCAGAGGTAAAAGCTGCTGTAACGTCAACATTTTGAACTTGGGAATGTCCAGATAAGTGTTGAGGATAGATAAGTCCAAAATTGGTCTCCACGTGTTCCCTTTCTTCGGTACTAGGAACAGGCGAGAATAAAATCCTAGGCCCACTTCTGGCATAGGGACCGGCTGTATGGCCCCTATTTGGAGTAAGAGAGAAATTTGCTTGTGAGCCTCTATTCTTTGTTGAGGAGGAACGTCTGGCATGCCTTTGAAAGGAGGCAAGGTATGGAAATAAAACCTGTAACCGTGGTGTATGATATCCAATACCCATCTGTCTTGGGTAATTAAACTCCAATTTTCTTTGAAAAGTGCCAACCTTCCTCCCAAAGGTGCTGCCAGACGAGAAGGCTCTGGCAGCTGAAAAGGTAGGTCATTGGGTCTGTTTACGAAAGGACTGACCCCTGCCCTCACCCGAAGACTGTGCAGGAGAACTCCCTGTTCTAGGCCTGAAAGAGCCCTGAGCTCTGCCCCTACCACATCTAGATCTACCCCTAGACTGGGAATCATAAGAAGGATACGTCCACCCCTTAGTAGGCCAATTTCTACTAAACTTTGGAGGCTGAACCTGCAAAAAATCTTTAACAGTCTGCATAGACTTAGCCTTGTCTTCCATTTTCTTTAAAACTGCCTCAACAGGAGAACCGAACAACACATCAGATTGTAAAGGAGCATCTAAAATCCTTGTTTTAACATGGTCAGATAAATTCTGATCCCTCAGCCAGGCGTGCCTGCGAAGAACTGACCCAGTGGCAGCCACCCTAGACGAGGCCTGTACAGCATCAAAACCACATTGCAAAGAATGCTTACCCACCTGTTCAGAAACATGTACTAAATCTTGTAACTCTTTACAATCAATACCTTCCGCCAGAGCATCAACCTTAGACTTCAATTGTGAAAGGAGATAGTTTTGGTATTTCAACATGTGAAACTGGCAATTCAAAGCCCTCATAGCTAGAGTGGAAGAAGTATAAACTTTCTTTCCCCATCTATCCAAGGCCCTGGCCTCTTTATCTGTAGGAACCGGATTCTTGACAACAGAAGCCTTAACACCTTTAGGCCCCTGATTAACAGTTTCTGGGTCTGCCCTAGGACTCTTAAAAAGATACTTATGAGCTTCAGGCACCCTGTAATACCTATTCGGTTTAACAGGCGCAGGAGGCAAAGAATCAGGATTAAGAGAAGCCTCTGTAAAAACATCTTCCACCACATCCAAAACAGGAGGTATAGCCAAAGGCCTATGCTGGGGTAAAAACAAAAATTCCCTAAGCCTTTTCCTGGAATCAGAGAAGTCCTGACCTTCCCACTTAAAATGCTCCCTCATGGAATGAAGAGTTTCTGAAAAAGAAAAATCCTCAGGAGGAGAAGCAGAAGGAGTAGAATCATCCACATCAGAATCAGAATAAGGGGAATACTCCTGCAAGTCTTCAGCCGAAGACTCTGAAACATCCGAAGCCTGCTCAAAACTCCTAGCTCAGGCTCCACCCTAGGTCTCTTATCAGGAGGGGCAAAGAACCCTAATCAAAGTAATCAAATCTTCTGCCATTTTAAGCATATGCTTCTTGGGCACAGTTCCTGAAGAACTAGGTTGACACCAACTGAAGCTAAACCTGGCCTGCCTCTGGGAGAAGCCTTGGAAACAGAAGGAGAGGGCCTAACCACCCTAGGAAGGGAGGGGAGTATAGTAACCTGAGAAGCCCCATCAGCCTGACCTGCCTCCTGAGAGGCCACATCCTGCAATAACAAAGTCTCTCCCTGGGATCCCAAAGAAACCTCCGGTGGAACCACCGGCTCCACCGACACCTCTAAAGAACCGGTACGGACGGTTCTTCTAGCCTAGGCTTAACTGCTTTGTCCTTGCGCTTCTTCGAAGAAGCGGGCATCGGAGCATCCGACGGCATTTTATAATTGCACCGCTTCCCGAAGACTAACCTGGCACAATCTAACCTTCTCTTTATAGTGCGCTTATTGAATCTAGCACAAGAGCGACACCCAACAACGTCGTGCTCAGGCCCTAAACAAGGAATACACAAAGTATGATAGTCTCTATGCGGTATCTGTTTCCCACAAGAAATACAATTATTCACTTTTTCTGACATCCGGTAAACCACTGAGGCAAGAAAAAACTAAAATATTCCCCAACGGGGTAGTTAGCCAACTTTGACTCGGTCTGAAACTCCGAAATCGAAAAATTTCAGAACGCCAACCGGCACTTGCAATGCTGCTTCTGCATCGGACCATGCGGCAAAAAAGACTGAGGATATGACGTCGGTCATGCGCATTTGTACCCTGACGTCCTGATGTCAGTCAAATGCGCCTTGACCGACGTCAGCCTTATACTTTGATATTCGGGCCGACCGAGGACAGCGGACTACCCAAGTGTAAGGACTGCAGCAATGTGAGATGAAGAACATCATTGCAATTTCTAGTATAAACTTTGCATTCGACAGTATCTTCAAGACTGAACAGCTGCGCTAGACCTCTAGAATCATGACATGAAGATGGTACAGCTGCATACACCTCTATGAATAATCATGATACCAGCTACTACTATGATGCAGCAGTCAGTATAAAACATGAGCAAAATGATAAGCTTTATATATAAAGAAAGAAGGCTTTGCAAAGCTTATGAGAAACCAAGGAGGATCTTACAAAACCATTATGAAAATCAGAAATAGCTGCTAACTGAATTTTGATGGTAGACTGTGAAGTGCCTGCATAAAAAGTGAAGCTAAAAATTCTAGCATCTTACTGATGGGCCAAAAAGTAAATCTCTCATTTACAACTTTAAAGATTATGGGTAGCTGGCTTATGCGTAGCTAAGATAATATAACTTACCTGGGAAGACAGCAACGAAAGCCTGGCTATTAATGGAACTGGAAAAACCCAGCTGTCAGCCTGAGGTTCATGATGGTGGGATGTATTCATCCCTCTGAGTAGGACAAAAGATCTGGATTCCAGGTCCAGTACCCAAGGCTGTTTAATCAGATAAGACCAAAGAAAGGGGAACCATATCAGTCGAGGTCAATAAGGTGCAATGAGGATTACTTTGCTTTTCAGTCTGATTGCTTTCTATTGGAATTTCAGGATTAGAGGAATTAGGGTAAAGGCGTATAGAAGTCTGCAGTGCCAACTGTGTAGAACAGCATCTCTCGGTGACTCCCGCAGAGGGGGAGAATCAGGGCAAAGTAGCTGCTGCACTTCTTGTTTTAGGAGAGAGGCAAACAGGTCTCAGCAAGGCTGGCCCCACTGATGGAAAATCCTGTCACCTTCGGATTGAGAGACCACTCATGAGGTAGGAGAATACACCTTCTTAGTTTATCTCCTGTCACACTGGAACTCCCCGGAATGTGTGCTGCTATCAGAAAGCATCTGGAAGAGATCACCCACTAGCACACTCTGACAGTTTCTTGACAAAAGGGGTAATATTTGGTTCCTCCCTGTTTGTTGATATACCAAACCACTGACATATTGTCTGTCTGAATCACAACTGTTCCTGAAGGAAGAGCAATCTGAAATGCTTGCAACACTAAAAGCACTGCCCTTAGCTCCAAGTACACTGATACGCAAAGTTGGCCTCTGTATTTGCCCAGATAATGCCCCCCAGCCCATCTGTGAGGCATCCGTGGTCACTATGGCTTGGGTTGTGGTAGGACAAAAGGGTGGTCTAGAAGAATATCTTCGGACTGGATCCACCAAGCTAAATCTTTTAAGCAAAGATTGGTGATCAAAATAAGGTCCAACATGGGTTGGTATAACATTGAACACTGAGACACTAGCAACCACTGTAGTATCCTCATGTGGCATCTTGCTAATGGAACTAGAGTAATAGCTGCAGACACTGTTCTCAGTGTCTGAAGGACTAGATGAGTTGTTACTTTCCTGTTGCCGATTAACTTTTGTACCTGAACTCTGATTTTCTTTAATCTTACTGGGAGAAAAGAAGCTGTTGAAGTTTGAGTATTTAGAAGGGCTGCTATGAACTCTAAATCTTGAGTTGGGGTTAGTTTCGATTTTTCATAATTCACAGTTACTCCCAGATAAAAGCAAAGGTGAAGGACATGGTCTCTTGTTTCTACCAAATGATGCCTGGTTGGAGCAGCAATAAGCCAATTGTCTAGATACAGAAACATTCAGAATCCCTGCAGTCTCAAGTGAGCTGCTACTACTGCCATACATTTGAACACATGAGGGGCTGTGGTAAGGCCAAAGGGCAGAACACTGAACTGATAGTGATTGATTCCCAGCCAGAAGCAGAGGAAGCTTCTAGATCGTTTGTCCATTCTGATATGGTAATACGAGTCCTGAAGATCTATTGCGCACACCCAATCATATTTTCCCAAAAAATGGAAGAATGGACTGAACCGTGAATATCCAGAATCTGGTTTGATGAACTTAGCACACATAGATCCAAAACTGGTCTCCAGTCCCCTGTCTTTTTTGGCACTAAAAAGAATCTTGAGTAAACTCCAGACTCTCTCTGGTCTGGTGGGACTTCTCTGATGACTTTTTTCTAGCAGTTTTTGGATTCCCAAAACTACTTGTTCCCTCTGACTGGGTGGAAGAGTGAAGATTTTCACACATACAGGGGAAGGAAGAGAAAAGGGAATTGTGTAGCCTCTGGATATGACCCTCTGCACCCAGGTATCCAATGTTACTTGCAGCCAGGCATTTTGGTGCAGGGATAAGCATCCCTTGACTGCCTTCAGAGGAAGACAATTGGGCCTCCTTTCAGGAGTGCTGGTAGGGTTTGCCGGGGGGGGGGGGGGGGGGGGTTCGCTGAAATCCTGGTTCTGCAGGCCACTTATGCCACACGGACAGCGTCTTCCATTAAAGTCCCCCCCTCTGCGCCTGGGGGAACTGCCTCCATATGTGCCCTGAAAAGGCCATTGGGCCTTCTTGAACCACATTTTTCCACTGCTTCTCCTCTTTCTACAGAATGGTTGTTGAGGAGTGAAAAACATGCACCCACAGCAAAAAGGGTCTTTCCATCCTTCTCACACCTGGATAAGGTTTCTCTAACTTTTGGGCTGAAGAGGGATGATCTGTTAAAGGTTGTATTGATGAATGAAGACTTAAATGGCTCCACAAAGTCACACAGGTACATTCCAGCATGTCTCCTAATGGCAACACCTGAACCTGCCGCTCTGGTGGTTCCTTTGACTGCATGCGCAGTGAGCCTCATGGACGAATTTGACAAAGACTCCAGGGTAGCCAACTGGGAAGCCACCTTTTCCTGGATGTCCTCAGAAATGTTTCCTGCAAGGGTTTCTGACAACTCCTTAACCAGATCCCTCTGAAGTCTGGTGAAACGTGTCAAGAAATTCAAGTACCGTAAAAGCAAAGGTTGATGATGCATAGACCCGCTTCCCAAATCTATTAATCACCCAGGACTCTCTATTAGGTGGATAGATAGAGGAACTTTCTTTGGCCAGTTCCTTCTTTGTGGCTGCCACCATGACATCAACAGCTAACCCTTCAGCCCAGAACTGTTTGTCTTCAAGGGCAGACATAATTTTATTAGGTCTCCTGAGGATAGGTTCAATATTATCAGGGACCTTCCACACCTGCTAAGAGATTAAATGAATGAGCTTGTCAGTGGATGAAGTCACCCAAGAGGTTAGTAGATCAAGTGCTGAAGGCCTGCAGGTATACTGACTCCTCAGAAGAGGGATTTTAGGACTTCCAGGCACCCCTCTATTTCAATATTTCCTGGATGTTCCTAAAGGATACATCATCAGGGGATGACCTTGGGGATAACCCTTCATCAAAGTCGGTATCTTCGGTGACAGATTCCTCTGGGGAATCCAAGTGCTTTCTCTTGCACTTTCTCTTCTTAGGGACCTCCTCAGTGGGATGATCGGGGAGTTATCAGAAGAGGGAGAACTGCTGTCTGGAACTCCTGCGGTCTTGACACTTGCTGACCCAACGGAAAATTGAATATCTGGGTGTGAGGAGGAAAGGGACCCTGAAAAGGAAGGTTCTGACACTGGCCGTCAGGGCTCTCTCCATAGCCTCGAAGGCTGGACCCTCCCAAAGAGGGAAGGAGCCCAGAACCAAGGGCTGCCTCAGAACTGTGGTCACTCCCCACTCTGAAGAGACAGCCCCCCAAAGACTGAAGCAGGAGCTGAGCTGATCCATGCCAAGGCTCGAAGGTGCAGAGATGGCTCCAAAAAATTAGGAGTCGACTCACGGCCCTCTAGGCAGACTTGGCCCCAAGAGACCTCTGAATCTGAAAGGACAGAAGATATCTGAGCAGGAATTGGTTCTGAGGACACAGATGTCTCCAGAATTGATACAGGCAGCGCCAGGCAGCTTGGAGCCAATAACTCTAATACTTCTGATGGAGTTAGAGGAGGAAAAACTGAAGGGTTAAGAGAAGGTTCAGTTCCCATACCCAAGGGGGGCTGGGGCCAAGGAGGTACCTCACAAACCTCTTACCCAGAGTATTTTATTCACTAGCATCTTCACTTCGTCCTCAGTTAAGCTTTTGGCAGAAAAAAAGGAAATGCTGGAGGGATTTTTTGGCCTTTCCAGAAAGGGGGAAGGAAGCCTTCCTGCAAAGGGGTCAACAGATGTTGAATTTGAAGTTCTAGGTAGATTCATAGAAGATATATCCTCAGAATGGTCACTTGGTGCCAAAGCAGTCGACAACAAAGAAAGTGTCTGCGTCAATAGTTTTGGTGTCTACAAGTCCAAGTACTTCTACACCGGAAAGACAAGCGTCAAAGATTTTGTCTGTTCCACGAAACTCTGTTCTATAGGTCCCTTTGGAGCCAAAGTTTTTGTAGAGGGGTCTGTCGGTTGCGAGGGTTTCATAGAAACCAAAGACTTAGCCCTTTAAGAAGACGGTACTGATGGAGTGGAAGGAGGAAGAAGATAATTAGAAAGAAGAAGACACTTCAGTCTTGCTCTTAGCTTTCTCAGCACCAGATAAGGCCTCGCCGAAGGTTGAGGGAAGCATACCCTTCAATATAAGTTTGCTGTGTCTCTCCACTAAGGCCCTCTGATTAAAATTGTGGCAAACATAACGGTCCTCCTGAAGGTGGACAGGACCCAAGCAGTAAATGTACAGCAAATGAGAGTCAGACATTGGAATTCTGCGCCAGCCATTTAGGTTTATCAGCCATGAAGTAACTAAGTAATAACTGGCTATAACAGGCCAGCTATACAAAACCACAGACAGACAGACAGACAGACACATAGACGCACACACACACACACACACACACACACACACACACACACACACACACACACACACACACACACACACACACACACACACAGTATAAAGGCCTTGCCAACAGTAAGAGATCTATCAACAATGATAGAAAAGACTATACAAATGTGTACAGGAAAAGTAGAAACTATCAACAATAATATTTGAGAATAGACCGGTGTACAAAATAAAGGAAAAGGAGAGGACAACAGTAAAAATGGGATCAGAAGTAGTTGGAGGGTTAATGACTAAAAAATAAGAAGTAAAGAAATAGAAAAACAACTCTTTCAAACTCAGAAAAATATTAATAAAGAGACACTTAGCTCAAGAGTAATTGGTGAAAGCTTCTGTCTTGAAAAGTGGCAAACGAGATCTGAAGTAACTAGGAGTGAAGCACTGTGGGTAAGGGTTAAGCTCAAAAGTTTTCTGGTCTGCGTGAGCTGTAATAACGGCAGAGTTGGTTCCAAGAATTCAAACCCATATGTCCAAGACAAAATGAAAACTGACATCAGATAACTAGTTAAAAAAACGCTAAATGAAAAATTTCAAGACATACTCAATTCTTGACAGTGTAAGTTTTAAAAGGCAAGCTATTAAAACACAAGCAAATTTAAAATAAATATTATTGCCCATATTCTAAAACTAATCAACATCAAAATGAAAAATGTACGTGCTACTGCTTGCACTGCTTTTATACTTCAAAATACAACTGCAAAAGATCAAGGCTAGAGTGACCTAAGAACATTGCAATTTCCAGTATGAACTTTGCATTCAACAGTACCATCAAGACTGCACAGTTGCGCTAGACCGCTAGAATCATGACATGAAGATGGTACAGCTGCATGTATGCAAGCACTTGTATATACAGCATTTTACAGCAATTAGCTATTATTTGAGTCCCTAAAGGCCCCAAAGGCAACTGACTTGTGGAAAACAAACCTACTCTTCAATAAATAAGAAGCTGATAAAAACTGTAAAAGATGACAGTTTAATCCATAACTACATACAAATTCCAATAGCAGAATGGTGAGAGAAAATCTTTGTTACAGTCATCTTTCCTCAAAGATCTACTGTTATAGTAACTACATAAAAGAAACTGCACTATCTTTTTGGGAAGGAATTATATAACAATTGGTCATAACAAAGGGGTAGGTATCCAGAAAGAAATAGTTTCCCATGGGAAAAGGACAGTTAAAGGATTTCATGCTGCAGAGTTATGCCAAGTCCTGTCCTATCCCTAGACTGTAATTCTATCTTGCAATATTTAGAGATTTGGTCTCCAGGGGTAAAGCATCATTTGGCTCAATGATGCTGCAGAGCACCCTTCCTTGGTCCACCTGGGAAATAAGGTAGCTTGGGGACTCTGTCCCATCCGTTGAGGATAACATGAAAATTGGACAACTTCAGATTAAGAAGTTATTTACTCACTGTAACATTCCATCTGCATTGTCTATTTTCATATATCAACCGCCCGTCCTCCTACCCCATACCCAATTCTTTTGGACGAACAAGTAGTCTCTGGCATCTTTCACAATCTGGATTATTGTTACAGTGGTGACAGACCCAGACATAGACTCCGTTAGAAACATGGGAATTTTCTTGCCGCCTTCTGCTGATTCTGTCCGCAAACTCAATCTGAAGTATTCAGCCAGGTGTATTATGGGCAAAGGGGGAAGCTTGAGAAATTTTGCTGCCCATGAGCTGTAGCAAGAGCCCAAGTTGGATCCGAGGGATCAGAACCAAACCCATCCACTGAGGATACATTAAAAATGGACAACTCAGATGGAACGTTATGGTGAGTACATAACTTCTTTTATTACAGACATGCCAGGTTAAAGGCTGATGATTGCAACATGCTTTCTTCATTTAATGAACTTGGTAATGAATTTCTTTCTAGGGGCTACTTGAATGATGAGATTACTGTAGCTCATGATGATGTCCTAAGCCATAGAGGTGATCTGACCAAAACATACTTTTCCATTGGTACTAATGAGAATGTTATAAGATCTAATGCACAGGGTAATAATTTTAGAATGAGTGTTACCTAGTCAAATGATGTTCGTTTGGTCTGTGACATCATTAGGAAGAACTGGCATATTCTTATTTTGGATGATAGATATAGAGACCTCTTTGGTGAAATTCCACAGTTTTGCTTTAAGAATAATAACTCTGAAAAGAATGCTTTGTATTAAAACCTTTAGTAAGGATGTGATTGTTTCAGATAGGCAGGGTACATATCCATGCGGGCCATGCAGTATGTGTAGATTTGTTAATTCTGGTAATGTTTTTGTGCATCTACATACCAAACATGTTTATAAGTTCAATGTTTATGCTGATTTCAAAAGTCGTGATGTGATTTATTTGGCTATATGTGTTTCATGTAACTGTTATTATGTTGGAAAAACTAATCCTACTTGGAAGGACCGCATACGTGAACAATGTTTATAATACTGGGAAACGGGATACAAGAATGCTTTAATAAAACAAGTTTTTTTAAGTAGTAATATTGAGCAGAGTTTTAGATTTATGGTTTTATAGTTTCATAGTATAGTACTAGGCTATCTGCCCTGGGTTTGTAAGCCTAGCCATAGTGATGTGGCTTTTGCCACCCCATGAAATGGTACAAAAATGTACAGAATAAATTTAGAATACTGTGCCTCTGTCTAGTAGTGACACAATGAAGGTCCCCTTATTTAATAGAATTAGTTTACTGTGCCCCTGTCTAGCAGTGACACAGATGTGACCCCTGGGGTAAATTTACGATCTCCCATCCACTCATCAAGATTTCTCTTGAAGAGAGTCAGTGAGGGGCTCTGCCTAATACGAACTGGGATCTTGTTCCAAAGCATGGGAAGCCTCTGGGTTATGAATCTATCCCTCCAGCATGTCCTATTCATACTTGTGCTGAGGTTTAAGTCTTTAGCTCTCGTGGTCCTGATGGATTTGGATTTTTTGAGGTGGAGCATGTCCATCAGATCCTGACTGGACATGGCCTTGTACGTCAGGCAGAGATCACCTCTGAGCAGGCGATATGCTACTGAATAGAGCTGAAGTTTCTTTAGTCTGGCAGAATAAGACATATGTTGGAGACCCTTGATCCTCTTGGTGAGGTACTTTTGTGGTCTCTCCAGCTGTTGCAAATGCCGGGTGAGGTACATACCAAATGGGGCATTGTACTCAATCATGGGTCTGATGAGGGAGGAATATAGGGGTACAATGACATCCTTGGATCTGGATGTGAATCCCTTCATGATGAGGTGTGCAAGGTAGAATGTTTTTCTAACCACTTTGGCAACGTGGGTGTCAAATGAGAGGTCGCTGTCGACTTGGGTCCCTAGGTCTCTGATTACTTTTTCCGTACTCAGTGGGTTGCTATCTATGTGATAATTTGTGGGTACTTTGTTTTTCCCAAAGGGGATGACTATACATTTTTTGGCATTTAGTTTAAGGCCGTGACTCTGGCACCAGTTGTCCGTTTCTGTGAGGCCTTTTTGTAGGATGTATGTGTCTGCTGGTGTATCGACTATGGCGCCTAGTTTGCAGTCATCTGCGAACTTTGTCAGCCACAACCCTCCCATGTTTGCTTTAACATCTGAGAAATAAATGCTGAACAAGAGGGGTCCCAAGACATATCCCTGTGGGACACCACTTGTGACTGGCTTTGAGTCTGACATTGATCTAGCGATTTTAACTTTATGGGTTCTGTCCTTTAGCCAGTTTGCAACCCATCTAGTGACATAAGGGTTTACTTTTAAGCTGTTGAGCTTATCTATGATGCCTGAGTGGGGTATTGTGTCGAAGGCCTTAGCCAAGTCCAGGTATGCTGTATGGACTGCTTTGCCCTCATCAATGGTTCTAGTGACTGTTTCGAAAAAGTCAACCAGGTTTAAAAGGCAGAATCTGCCCTTTACAAAGCCGAACTGGGTGGGGTCAAGTGTCTGTAGGTCCCCTATGTCTCTGTTTATGAGTTCCATAATGATTCTTTCCATAGCATTGCAGGCTGGTTAAGCTTATGGGGCGGTAGTTTCCAGGGTCTGTAGAGGCACCCCCCTTGTGGAGTGGGACCACTGTTGCTGTACGCCAGTGTTCAGGTACATATCCCGAAGTAAGGCTAAGGTTAAATAGCATTTTTATGTGTGGGTTTAGCTCCCCTTGGAGTTCACGTAACACGCAACCCGGGATACCGTCAGGTCCCATTGATGCTGTGTTTTTTGCTTTGTTTAGGGCGGTTCTCACTTGGACATCTGAGATGACAGGGAGATTACATTCAGCTGGGATAAGTATTTCTTCTTTTGGGGTGAGGGAGGGGAGAAATTTGCACTGAACCTGTCAGCCAGAATGTTGGCAATATCTGTGGGTTCAGTGTATTTTTTGTTGTTGTGAACCAACTCTGAGCATATCTGAGGGTTTCCACCCAGGTTTCTAACATAGCTGAAGAAGGCTTTGTGGTTATCTTTAGTGTCCTTAGCGATTTTTCTCTCAAAGTTGGCCTTGGATGTTTTTATGAGAGAACGTAGTTTTCTGCTAATGTTGATCACAGATGTCTTCCCTTCATGGGATTTTGCTCTGACATGCAGTAGCTTCCTTCTTTTGTTATACAATTTGTTTATGGCTGAGGTCCACCAGACAGGACGCTTACCTTTGCTGGAGAGGGACTTGGATTTATTTGGGATTGCATTGGTCTAAAAGCAACAGTTAAAACTACTTAAGACTGATATTAGAAGGGGTGATGTTAGAACTAGGACTGAGTGCCTAGAAATTAAATGCATTTTGGAGTTGCAAGTAAATAGAGGTAAGGGACTGAACAAACAGGCCCCTTGAAAACCTTTTCTAAGGTCACGTGCTCTGACCCGGTAATTTTCAAATGTAGTATTTAAGAGGTGTTTTAACTGTTGCTTTTAGACCTGATGAAGCACCTGGTTTAGACATAAAAGCGCTTATATTTGTTTCTGTCTGCAATAAACGAGTTTTTTTTCTGCCATGTCAACTGGCTGTTCTGAATATACACGTATCAGTAATTCCCCCATATACTAAAATTCTTCTATGGGGAAACATTCACCTTAATCCTGGCCACACTTATCACAATGAACTTCAGAAAATTATCTTCCACACACACTACTCGACTCCACAACTGTCAGCCCACAACCCCAGTAATCTAACTTTTGCTGCCATAAATGTTAGAAGCATAAGAAATAAAACTATTGCTTTACATGCCTAGATTAGCCAACACAAGTCTGATATTTCACTGTAACTAAAACTTGGCTTAAACCCAGCATAATCAACTACAAAACTACACCTCCAGGCTTTAACGTCATCTGTAATGACTATAAAGAGGAACAGTGGTGGCTATGCTTTAATATTTCCCAAAAACTACCACATTTCCCCTTGCAACAAACCAATACCAAAATTCAGTTCAGCAGAGCTTAATAATACTTTCTTGAAAATAAACAGTTATAAACAAATACACATTATTGTCCTTTACATTCCCCCTGGTGACTATACAGCTATACTGAAGGATATCAGACATTGAATATCCATAACAATTCCACAAGAAAAGAATACTACTAGGTGATATGAATGTCCATTGGTTGGACATAAATACATCTAGCATGAACTTATATGGTTTCACACAGCCAATTAATAGTCCCACACACTGTAGTTAAGCATCAAATTCCCTATTAGACTGGATCATAGAATCAGACCGTGGCAAATACACCCCCACGGGTACAATATCAGACTTTCTCAATACTCGTTCTCCTAATCTATACAACCAGATATCTCACATATCCACTTAAACTGCATGTTTATATAATAACCATTAACTTTTCCAAGTGCAACCCAGAAACGTTCATTACTGCCCTATCATCTTTTAGCTGGAACATCCTACAAAGCCTCTTCTTAAATAATGCTGTAAATGAATTCTATACAACTTTCCTGAATATTCATAACATCCTTGCACCTCCTAGAAAGAAGAGACTAAAACCAAATAATGCAGTGTCTCTACCCAAAAAGAATAGAATGCTAATACATGACATGACATGAGAAAAAGCACAGAAAGAATGGCAGACATATAAAACAGCACAATATCTTGAAAACTTCAGAATACTATAATAATTTTGAGAATAATAGTAAACATAACCCTAAGGAATTCTAGACAGCCATTAAAGGAATCCTGCATCCCAGTCAAAAATTCAACCCTAATCCCTTTTCCCAAAAACTCACCACTCAAAACCGCAATGTAATTCAAATCTTATTTTATAGGTAGCAAAACAACTCTAACCTACAATTCCCCAACATCTAATCCTAACCTGCCCAACATCTACATATCACCACAGCCACTTTTACCTTCAAACCTGCACCCACATCCTACATAAAACTACTACTAAACAAACTCAAACCATACCAATGATCCTCCTGGCTAGTACCTTAAAATAACAGTCAATAGCATCACCTATGCTGTCTTAATCTGTACAAACAGATCAGTTCAGGAATCCCACATTCCCTCTCTCTGGAAAAAGTCACATTATCTCTCCACACAAAGGAAGAAACTCAACAGCCATTACTAACTTCAGACCTAGAGCAATCGTATCCTCTCTCCCCAAAATACTTAAATATATTCAAAAAGCAATTGCTAAACTGTCTCCTGCAGGAAAAACTCCTATCCCCCCACACAACATGGCTTCCATCCTTCCCACAGTACTAAAACTGCACTTTTAACCTATATGGATACTGTTAATAAAGCTAGATATAATGACAGACCAGTCTCTCCTCCTTATTTCTAGACTTGTCTAAAGTCTTAGACAATTTGTCACAGCAAACTTCTACTTCAGATTCCTCAATTCAGTATGTCAGCCAACCCTTCTGTGGTTCAAAAGGTACCTGTCAAATAGGTATAAGTCAGTAAAATGGCACTCCACCCTCCCTACATACCAAGCAGTCCCCAACGGTATACCACAAGGCTCTATTCATGGTCCCCTCTACTTTAACATTATCAGCAACACCCTAAACACATCCACACAACAGGCCTCCCTAACACAGCACACAGATGACTCCCACTCATTTGCACATCTGAAAACATGGCACACCTCCAAAAAATTACTCAAAGCTTTAACAGCCATTGAAATTGAAACATGGCTTTCTATCACATAAGTCATGCTCAACTGTGAAGAAAACACGTGCAATTTTTTCCTAAATCCCCCTCTTATGAAAAAACAAAATTTAAAGTCCTCCCTCTTGATAATACAACCACTGAATTCACTTCACCTAGCAAATTATTAGGGATGATAGTGTATGATGATCTTAAATTCGTCCTGCATATACAAAACTGCATTAAAAAAAATCATCAAAAACTAGTGATGCTTTACAGAGCCAAAAATTTCTCAGCAATGCAACTGAAGCTATACTTTCCACTACTTATCTCCGCCCTACATTTCTTTATGGTGCCTCCCACCCTTACTAACCTCCAGACATCACAAAAATCAAAACTTGAACAATGCTATAAACCAAGTTGTTAAATTTACAGCAAATACCACATTCAGAACCCACCACTGTATAACACTATCTCCCATCAACTAACATATCCACATCATCTTACTACCTATAAAATTATCCAGTAGCTATCTGCTTCTCCTGCACTAAATAACATTCTACACAACTAAGTTCCGAGTCAGTCATTACAATTCAATGACCAAAAACTTGTCTTTCCACAATCCTGTCAGATCTGCTGGGCACTGTCTATACTCATACCATGTTGCTGAGGCCCAGAACCCCTTACCTGTATCCATCAGTTCAATAATCTCCCTCCCATCCTTCAAAGACGTTCTGAAAGATTTCCTAGTTAAGAGCTGTCTCTGTTCTTGTTCAACACCAAGATAAATTACATCCCTAAATGTGAACAAGTCCCCAGTCATACCTTACCCCTCTCCTTACTCTCCCTTCTCCACTCACTTCCTTACACCTACCTATTTCTCTTCCCTGACTTTCTCACCAAATATACCATAAGCCTGCTTTTCTCGCATTACATACTACAGTTCTTGTTTGCATTATACTAACTTACCCATTAATTTATCTATAAATTGGCTACATTTTCTATAAATATTAAATCATTGCCATATAACTTGCATCTGTTCAAAAGCATTTTTTTCATATTGTACCTAATTTGATATAATTATTTAAACTATACGTGTTTTTCTGTTATTTCTTAAGACTGCATAATGTTGTTCTTAAAACGTTTTGTAGTACTTCATAGCTTTTCTCCTTGGGCATCCTCTGAAAACGGGCTGCTATCCAATCAGATCAAAGTGTAACTTTTCAGTCGGGAGGTAAGACTGTCTCAAACTCTCCGCTGTCCTCTTGACAGACACTTTTTGTGGCTAGGACTTGGACCTAAACTGCAGTAACTCCACTGCTCCCTCCTGAGCCATAAGAAGAGAAAAGTTATCCAGAAGGCTTTGGTCTTTACTTCAGCTTTTCCTTCATCTTTGCCACTGATGTGCGACTTTGCTGTGGCCAGATCAGTGTCCTTTGGATTGCTCATCCTTTCTCTTGGTTCTTCTGGTATCCTTCTCAAAAAGCCACTAAAGAATGTCCTCTCCAGCTGTTCAGATGTCCTGTTTCGGTTAGGGAGAACCATTCTTGCTGACATTGGAGAAAGGACCGAGGGATGCTCCTTCACTAAGCCTCTATGCAGAACTTCTTTTGTGGGAAAAGGACTGTCCTTCAAGCTGCTATTTCTTTGTGACAGAGCGGTAAAAGAGAAAATAAAAGGAACATTAAGCTAGACACATCTCTCAGAGTTGATGATCTTTACTAAAGTTTATTTTAGACTATTAGGCAGTTTTCTTTGTCCTTTAACCATTTCTTCTTTGTTTTGGCCTTTTGACGATTTTTTTTTCCTGCAGCCAGTAATTTCCCTGATATTCAGCCACCTGTGGCCAGAGTGTCTTATAAATTTTATAATAATGGCCCTGGACCAACATTTTTTTTTCTTTTTCTTTTTTTCTTCTGCCTTTCTCTTGATATGATACAGACTGATTGCTGACTCCCCCCTCCTTTTTTGCAGAACCTAAGCCATCTATTTATTCCTTACTATCTTATCAGCCATAAGATTACTGAAAATTTTCTAAATGGTACTTATAATACTGCTAGTACTGTTTTAGAGCAGCTGCCATGGTGTCAATGTTGAGAAGACTTGCCTGATTACTTTATCTGAATTTACCAATGAATGGTAAAGCTAAGATTCAGACTGTTTCCCTAGATAGAGATGTTTTATGATGTCTTCTCTTTTGCATTACTCTAAGTTTTCAGCGTAAGGGGGAAATGAATTTGGAATATTACCCAGGTCTTTTTAACCCTCCTTGCAAAGTATAAAACTAACTTTTCTGCCACCTCATGTTCCTCTGTCAGGAAGAAGGCTCATCTTTATACCAGAAGAATGCAAAGTTCCTGTAATCACATCTGCACAGGTAAAAACCTCACCCTCCAAAGCCAAGAACACAGCATCCATGGGACCTGACAACATCCCAGGCTGCCTTCTACATGAACTACAGAATGAACTGGCACCCCACCCAAGTACCATGTTCAATCATAGCCTCACCTCAGGCTTTGTGCCCATTGAATGGCACACCGCGACAGTTATCCCACTCCACAGAGGGGGGCCACAACAGACCCCAGGAACTACCGCCCCATTAGCCTGATGAGCCTGGTCTGCAAGGCCATGGAACGTATCATCATGGAACTCATAAATAAAGACAGTGGAGATCTCCAAACTCTGGACCCCACACAGTTCGGATTTGTAAAAGGCAGATCATGTCTCCTAAACCTGATAGACTTCTTTGAAGTAGTCACCAAAGCCATAGATGAGGGTAAGGTGGTTCACAGAGCCTATCTAGATCTCGCCAAGGCATTCAACACCATCCCCGACTATGGAATTATAGATAAACTCACTTAACTAGGTATCAATCCCTATGTCACAAGATGGGTTGCCAACTGGCTTACTGACAGAACCCACACTATGAAAGTAGCAGACTCCAAATCAGACTTCAGACGAGTGACAAGTGGAGTACCACAGGATTCAGTCCTGGGTCCTCTCCTGTTTGGTATCTACTTCTCTGAAGTACAGGCTAACACAGAAGGTATTTGACTAACTAAATTTGCAGATGTCTGCAAACTAGGAGCCATAATCCAAACTCCTAACGATGTGGACATCCTACAAAAGGGCCTCACTGAGACAGATGCCTGGTGTCAAAGCCATAGTCTCAAGCTCAATGCCACTCTCGTACGGAAGAAGTAATCAGGGATCTGGGGACCCAAGTAGATAGTAACCTCTCCTTTGACAATCACATTGCCAAAGTGGTTAGAAAAACCTTCTATATAGCTCACCTAATCACAAAAGGGTTCACATCTAGATCAAGAGAGGTCATTGTGCTCCTCTACTCATCGCTCATCAGGCCCATAATTGAGTACAATGCCCCATTTGGGATATACCTTACCTGACACCTGCAACAGCTGGAGAGACCTCAAAAATACCTCACCAAGAGGATCATGGGCCTCAAACAGATGCCCTATGCAGCTCGACTAAAGAAACTCCAGCTCTACTCAGTTGCTTACCGCCTACTCAGAGGCGATCTCTGCCTGACGTACAAGGCCATGTCTAACCCGGAATTGTTGGACATGCTTCACCTCAAGAAAACCAAATCCATTAGCTACACGCTCCAGGGATTTAAACCTTAACACAACAATAAATAGGACATGCTGGAGGGATAGATTCATATCCCAAAGGCTTCCCTCGCTCTGGAATAGAATCCCAGTCCATGTGAGGCAGAGACCCTCTCTGACCCTCTTCAAGAGAAATCTTGATGAATGGATGGGAAATCGTAAATTTACTCCCGGGATCACTTCTATGGACCTGCTGGACAGAGGCTCAGGAATCCAGTATAAAAGGGAGGCGAAAGCCAACACATTCTGGCTAGGCTTATAAATGCCCTAGGGCAGATAGCCTAGTACCTACCTATGAACCTAAAAAGTGCATTGTCATCCCCTTTGGTAAAAACTCTGTACCCATGAACTACTACATATGCGGTACTCTACTTAACACCGAACGTGTGATAAGAGACCTTGGAACACAGTGGACAGTAGTCTCTCCTTTGATAATCACATCGACATAGTGTTCAGGAAATTCATCTACATGGCACACCTCATCACAAAAGGTTTCGTATCCAGAAAAAAAGAGGTCATTGTTCCCCTCTACTCATCACTCATTAGACCCATTATAGAGTACAACGCCCCTTTTGGTATGTACCTCACAAGACATCTACAACAATTGGAAAGGCCGCAAAAATACCTCACAAATATGATTACTGGCCTCAAACAGATGCCTTACGCAGACTGTCTCAAAAAACTCCAGCTTTACTCGGTCGCATATCGCCTACTCAGAGGCGATCTCTGCCTAACATACAAAGCTATGTCAAACCCAGAGCTGTTGGACATGCTCCACTTAAAGAAATCCCAATCCCTCCAAGCTACACAATCTAGGGACCTAAACTTTGTCACCACAATAAGCAGAACATGCTGGAGGGATAGATTCCTGTCCCAGAGACTTCCCATACCCTGGAACAGACTACCTATCTATGTCAAACAGAGCTCCTCATTAGCACTCTTCAAGAAAAATCTTGATGACTGGATGGGTAATAGGAAATTCACCCCGAGGAACACTTCCGTGGTTCTGCTTGACAGGGGCACAGGAAAATAATTTTCTTGGGTGGCTAAAGCCAGGGTACCTTTTTGGCTAGGCTTGTATAGGCCCTAGGGCCAATAGCCTAGTACCTACCTATGAACAATATGACCATTTTGAAAAAGTGGCAAATGAGATCTGAGGTAATTGTGAGAGAGGGGTTGCTGGTAGAGGTGAAGCTTGAGAGTTTTTGGCTGGCATGAGCTGTAGTAGCAGCCGAATCCATTCTGATATCAGAACAGGACCCATCTGTCAAGGATAAAATGAAAATTGACATTATTACATATATTGTTTTTAAGCTGGGCATTTATTTATTTGCATTTGTTTACCGGGATGGTCCAGGTGGGCCAGATGTCCCCATTTTCACTGGAGTGCCGGGGAGAAAAGCTCCACATACAATACAAAATTCACATACAATACAGAATTTACATTAATAAAGACATTTTGTACATATTATTGGCAGCTTATACAAATGAAAAAAAACAGTATACAAAGTAGTTATTCTCAAATCAAATATATTATACAAGCAATACAGAGTAAATACATGAAAACATTCCATATGAGTAGTTTTCAGCTAGCAAAAATTATAGGACACTTCATGCAGTGGCTGCAAAGCATATATAGGAATTAATTAGAGACCAGGTACTTAAACTTTTCACACGTTTAGGTGTAACAGCTGAGTAATAGGCTATATGAGTTCTGTTGCAAGAAACAGCAAAGTCGGTGGACACTGCTGCAGATATAAGTGGTGGTATGATATTAAGGTAGGCTGCAAGAGTACCTGAATATCCTGCCTGGTTCAATGGTAGGTCTATAAGGTTTAGGAAGAGAAGGAAGTAGAAGGGATCAATGGTAGGACAATGAGGGTTAGTAGAAGAGGAAATTGGACAGGATGGAGAGGTGGAGTAAGTAAAAAGACAGGTGGATGTGAAAGGAGGATGCCAGAGTAGTAGAGTGGGGGTGAGAATAGTTGTGATGGCTGAAGTTGGGTTATATGACATGTGGTGTTAGCACATGTGCACAGCCAAGATGAGGAGAGATGTTGTTTCAGAGATGTCTTGAAGAGGGTTACTGAGCGGGTGGATCTAAGTGTTGGGGTGAGGGAGTTACAAAGTTTTGAAATGGTACAGGAGTAAGGCATCTGGTCAGCTGAAAGTTTGGGTTTTTCTACATTTACGAGCAGTTGGTTGCTGGATCAGAGTGGTCTGTTAGGGTGGCATAAAGTAAGTAAAGAAGATAGAACAGGGGACATGGATGGATTATAAATGAGTTTGTGAGCTGTAGTTAGCTGGATAGAGGTGGGATAGTTGGAGAGTTCAAGCCATTTTAGGCTGCATAAGTGCAGTGGTTGGATGAGTAGTTGGCATTAGTTACAAACTTAGCAATTTTGTTGTAGCATGAGTCTAGTTTGGACATTAGAAAGGACAGAATGTTGGTGGTGGGGGGGCACCGCATAAAAGAGAGGATAACAGAAAAGAAGAGGTAAGGGAAAGTCAGGCTGATGCACTGAGTAGATGTTTGTGTCGGTAGAGTGTGTCAAGCTTTTGATGCATCTTTTTGACATTGGACTGGATGTGCAGGTCGAATGTAAGGTTGTCTATGATGACACCTAAGAGTTCTGTGCTAGGTGTAATGTCTATGGTGGTACCATTTAGGGACTGAATGGTGTAGTTCTCTTTTTGTAGGGGTGTGGACTTTTTGGGGGCAAAGATTTTTTGTCAGGTTTTCCATGATTTCTCCCTGCATTTCATGAGATCCTTGGGCGGCCACAGTGGTGCAGTGGTTAGCATTGTTGCCTCACAGCAACAGATTCTCTGGTTCGATCCTCGGCTGATATACCTTCTGTGTGGTGTCTGCATGTCCTCCCTGTGGTCGCGTGGGTTTCCTCCGGGTGCTCCGGTTTCCTCCCACATCCCAAGACATGCTGCAGGTTGATTAGACACCCCAAATTGGCCCTAGGTATGAGTGTGTGCATGTGTGTGCCTTCCGTGGAAGGTTGGGCGCCGGGCTGGCAACTCGACACTGTAAAACTCCACTGCCAATCATGAGTGAACAGATGATCCTCTGTGGAGACCCCTAACCAGGAAAAGCTGAAAGAAGAAGAAAGATTTCATGAGATCCTTAATGGATTTTGTTAGCCAACTGACATGGTTGGTCTTTACTCTCTTTTGTCTAAGGGGAGCGATATTGTTTAGTATGCTGAGGAAGGTTTAGTTAAAGAACTCAACTGCCTCATCAAGGTGAAGTGATTTTATTGCATCCTAGTTGATGCTAAGCAACCTTTGTTAAAGCTAGACGGACAGAACTAGGATTCATCTCTCGTAACCCTGTACTGAAGTTTATTAATTGTTGTTTTTCATTCACATTGTATAAGTTGTAAGTGGTCACTTATACTACTGGAAAGTGTACCAGCAGACGTGATCTTATTTGGGTCAGACACTAAAATCCAGTCCACGATTGAGCCATTAATATTAATTTTATTAGGCCCAGTTATGGTATTAACTAGCTGGGTGAACTTATACAGACTGATATTGATATTGCAGTTAGAGTGGTGTGGGGAAATGTCTAGCCAGTTGATATTTATATCTCCCAGTATGATAGTCTCATTTTTTATGTTAGTAGATGCCCAGGCAAAGATTTCCTCAAGAACTGGGATGTTATTGCCTGGGGGAATGTAAATGACTATCACACAGCGTTTTTTGCAATTAATTTTTAAGAAAGAAACTAGAAGTTCAGCTGTGGAGAACTGTGGGATGGGTTTTGTATATGGGACAATAGTGAAGGACATGGGGTATAGTACAGAGATACCTCCACTTTTTTTTCAGGGTCTGTCAGCCCTAATAAAATGAAACAGCACAAACCAGGAAAAAAATCTGGAACTAAAGCAATAGGGTTGGTCTGAAGAAGTCTGTGTAATATCACAGACTAAAAGCGCTTAATTAAATTCTTTAAATTTTTCCTGTGACTACTGTGGATTTACTACGTGGCACCCTATTGCTTTAGTTCCAGATTTTTTTCTGTCAGCCCTAAGACAGACGAATTCTGGGGGAAGGAATTCTGTGTCCTTAACATAGGGTTTTTGCCATATTTCAGTTGCGGTAATAATATTGGGTTTGCTGTGGGCTATCCATGCATGGAAGTCAGGTATTTTATTTCTGATGCTTTGTAGGGTTAATTGTAGTGAAGTTTATTGACTTATGGGAGTTGGGGGATTGCAGAGGAGAGGAGATGGGACCCAGGTTGGGATGCATGTCCCCGCACAGCGATAGGTTTGTTACAGGATATGGGAGACTAGTGTATTCTAGTTTCCATTTTACTTTGATTGGATAATTTAGAGAGAAAATATTATTGTTGTGGTGATGGCGGGGGAGTATTTTTACTCTGGTACATAATATGTTTAGGTTGTAAAGGCTGGCTGAAATTTGTGAGAAGGAAGTAGTGCGTTCAGACTGTATGAAGGGAGAGGATAATGGGCAGTGGGAGGAAGAGGTAGAAGAATGATGTAGAGAGGTTAGATGTAGTAGGATATTGAAAGAGAGTGATAAGGAAAGTAGAGTAGTGATAGCAGAGATGGACATTGTAGTATGGGATGTGGGTGAATAGGAGACTGATGCCAAGAATGACAGAAAAGAGTGGAGAATCAAATAAGAAAAAAAGGATGGCATCAGATAAAAGTGGAAATCACCAAACCAAAAGTGAGACACCTGTACAACAAAGGTTAGAATCCAAGTGCCCTGGCACTTACAGCAGATGAAGGGTATGTGCTGACTGACTGACTACTGTCCAGATGCAACACAGGTATACAAAAGACTGGAGGTAAAAAGAAAATAGGAGGAAGAATGCACTGCTCATGAAAAGCTCTAAATCTGCCAGGAGTAGAATGGGAGATTTTGGGTCCTAGGATAAAGAGAGAGAGAGGGAACTGACTGAAACCTTGACTCATGATCGGGTTCAAGTCAACTGGTGGTACTGTTGTGTAATATAAAGAATACAATTTGGACACAATGCAGATGTCACAGACATCCAGGTTAAGACTTTCTCAACCAACAGTGGTCATACCATGCTGTGATTTAGAGAATGAGGGAAGGGAAACAAGAAACAATGGTATGGGACTACTATGCAATGCTGGGAGGGCTAGTCAAGCATGACTTAGCAGACTGGAAACAAACTGAAGGAACAACAACCTTTGGCAATGGGTCAGGAATGGAGTATTTAGAGCTACAAACAAGACTTGAGGAACAGTCTCATATTAAAAAAAAGAGATAAGTCAGCCAACGTGACTATACAGGGTTGTGACTTTAACAATGAAGGAAAGCACCCACAACCTTCCTGGACATAGGCAGTCATTACTAAATACAATGCTGGGTATTGACTAGAGTAGCTATGGTATTACACTGGGATGAAACGGCTAAGCTTGAAATTAATTCTGGGTCGATACCCTTGTAACCTCCTATGAAAACTTGCACTACAAAAAGGTAGAAAGAATTGGTTGGGGAGGTAGAGAAGGCAAGCAAAAAAGGATGGTAACAACAAAAAGCTACTTGGGACAGACAGCAAGGTATATGGCCAGTGGCTAGAGAACCAATAAATCACTCACCCTAGGGATAAAGAGAGACAGGGAAGAAAATTAAGGTAAACAGGATCAGGGAAAGATATATGAAGCAGTCACTTCTCAACAAGAAGGATAACATGTTTAAGGAGAGGGAACAAGCACCTGATTAGAAGGACTAACTACTCATATTGATAGAGTCCTTCTTCACTGACAGGGGTGTGGAAGGTGGAAAAAAAGGCAGACAAGACATGCATACTGCCTCCTCCTGTCAATAAGTACATGTTATGTAATGATTATAAAAAATTCCAAACCTGTTTTCCTGAATCTGTCTTATTTGATCTTCAGTTTCTCAGGTACTCTACTCAAATACTCAAGTCATACACCAAAACCATTAAGTCAGTTTCTGCTGCTGTGTGGCCACAGGCATAGAACATACAGGCTTTTGTTTTCAAACTGTTTAGGTTCAAAGTGAAGTTAACAAAGTTAACATTCTATAGGATCATAGCAGTTACAAAACCACTGAGCCATGGGGACATTTCAGTTTTGCTACTACCCACCTTTAGGCCTTGCATCTCCTTTCAAGGAGGGTCAGGGCAGTCATACCAGGCATGAAGTTACGAACACCTATCCAGCTCCCCAGCTCTTTTTTAAAGGCAGACAGTCTATAACCTGGAAAGGAAGTTTATTCCAGAAAAGCAGTAGGTGCTGCATAACAAATCTATCCTTCAGAACTAAAATAGTGACACAGGTACAAATACAGTAAGAGAAAAGAAAGTAAACTAGAGTAACACTTTTTTCTTGTTGTACATGTGTTTCCATTTTAACAACCACCATCCCCTCCAGCATTACATAAACTATTCAATTCACTTAAAACTTACTTATTCTGAACATTAGTCTTCACGTATTGTTCCAACATATTTAATTTACTTAAATGTAGTTGGATCTTTCGCTTTTCCTAAAGATCCCACCTCCAGTTCATTAGGCTGCTATACAATATTCGAGTCTATATTATCATATTGCACGCTCAGAAGAGCGAATGACAGATAATCGACCCTATGTAAGCGAAAGCTTACAACGTTGAAACTTCAGAACAGCGATTATTTTCCAATGGAAAACAATCGCTGTTCCGAAACGAAAAAAAAAAAAAAAACAGTAAAACATTACTTAACGTGGGGAGCTGTGCCCCCCACACCCCCCTACTTAAATATACCAACTCCGAGATTGCACTACAGTGCCGAAAAGGCAAAGTAGCGGAAGTGGCCAAATGAATTATTTCCCAGGGAAAGAATTCGCTGAAATGCTACTTCGCTATTTTGCCTTTTTGCACTTTACTGTTCGACAAAGATTCATTCGACAACCTGCGTCTGCGATGGCGTAATAGGGAACCCAATACTTCAGTTACAGGTGGATTATATTTTGATTTCTATTTTCTAGCACTTGCTTTTCTGGCAGCAGAAAGCATTAAACTTGTAAGGTTTTGCTACCTCTAGGCAATTCAGAGGCTATACCCCAGCTCAAAGCAATAATTTATTCAGTTACAATGATTTTCTCTCCCAACACTTCTGATACAATATTCTGTAGGAATTTTTTAAACGCAGTAAAATCATTACATTCTCACAGTATATGTTCGCGATTACCTCCCTGTTTCCTTTCACATCAGAGTCTTTAGCTTCCCTGCTCCTCCATCAGCTCCCCAGATTGAGTTTGTCCCACTGGAAAAAAACATGATGATTAAACATATCCAAATGAACGGAAAGCCACCACCCAGGGGAAATGGGACTCTAAAAAGCTGAATGAACAATCTCCAATGCCGGGTTATCACAGAAGGGAAGACTCACCATGTCAGCAATAAGGTCAGGGGTAAGAAGGCAGGAAGGCTGTATCAAACAGAGACAGATAACATAGATCTATCATTATGGGGAGTACATAACTTTCATATTCAATATCTGTTCCATCTGAATTTAACCTCTGGGACACAGTCCCCAGCCATAAGAATTTCTCATAAGGAACTAAGGAAGAATATTCTGCAACACAGTGGAGCCAAATGAAGCCATGGACCTAGAATGAATGTCCAGTTTATAATGAGACACAAAAGTGTGGTGATCCAGCCAAGTAGCAGCAGCTGCACAAATACCATCCAAAGGTACTTCAGAAAGACAAACTGTAGATGTAGCTACAGTCCAAGCTGAATGACCTGTGGGCTTGCGTAAAACAGTCTTAACCTTCAACAAATACGCAAACAAAATAAAATCAGACAACCAAGTGGATAAAGTTAGTTTAGACACAGGGTAGCCCAGCCTTGATTTTGAAAATGAGGTGAACAACTGGCTAGATTTCCTAAAAGACTTGGTACGGTCAAGATAAAATCGTAACTGGTTATGCACATCCAAACAATGAAAAAGATATTCACCATTCATGGGAAAAACTGGGGAAAAACACAGAAAGATGAATGGAACTGTGAAGGTTATTCTTGGAAGCTACCTTAGGCAGAAAAAGTAGTTATGTACTCACCATAACGTTCTATCTGAGTAGTTCTACTTCATTTGTCTTCAACCTGTGGATACCGGATCTGTATCAGATCTGAGCCAGCAAGTTCACTAGCATCTGCTCTGAGCTCCAAGCTCCTCCCCTTACCCATAATACACCTCCACTACCTCCCAACCCCCAGATCGAGTTTGCTGCCACTTAAACTGGGAACCCAACCTGCAAAAACACCTTACGCACCTAAAACTTCAGCCAAACAGGCTGTCCATATGGTAAGACCAGGGGACGGTTGAAGACAAATGAAGTAGTACTACTCAGATGGAACGTTACGGTGAGTACATAACTTCTTTATCTGAAGTAGTTTACTTCATTTGATCTTCAACCTGTGGAACAGTCTACAGCAACTAAACTCCTGAGTGGCCCTCATGGAAGGATATTCCGGAGCACCGTGGAACCAAAGGATGCTCTCCTTCTAGAAATCAAATCCAATTTATAGCGAGAAATAAAGGTATGAGATGAGGACCAAGTAGCTGCAGAACAAATCTCATCCAATGAGACTCTCGACCAAAAGGCTGCAGAAGTAGCCACTGACCTAGTCAAATGAGCTTTCACCAGACCCGGAGGAGACAAACCTTTATCCTTATAGAACTGAAAGATGCAGAAGGAAATCCACCTAGCGATAGAGACCTTAGAGATAGGTTTACCCAAAAAGGGTTTAGAGAAGGACACAAACAACTGATCAGATTTATGAAAGGTTCTAGTCCTGTGTAAATAAAATCGTAATTGTCTATGCATCCAACAAGTGGAGTATGTATTACATTTTATAAGCAAAACTTGGAAAGAAAACATGTAAGTTAATGGTCTGATTGATGTTAACTTGTGATGCTACCTTGGGAAGAAAGGATGGATTGGTACGAAGGAAAACCCTGTCCTTATGGATAATCATGTATGAAAAGTTAATAGACAATGCTTGCAGTTCCAAAACCCTTTTAGCAAAGGTGATAGCTACTAGAAACACTGTTTTCCAAGACAAAAACTTAAGATCCACAGTTGCTGCAGGTTCAGATGGTGGAGCGACCAAAGCTTGAAGAACCATAGTAAGGTCCCATGGGGGAACAGGATCTTTGAGCGGAGGGCATAATAGGAAAGAACGTTTAATAAAGGCTTAACACAGTCTGGAAGAGGCTAGAGAAGCAGAATTCTCGCCCATGTGAAAATGAGAGATAGCAGCTACTTGAATTTCGATAGAAGTGCTAGCTCCTTGTTGAAAAATATTTTCTAGAAAATCAAGAATAGCAGGAACAGGAGCTGTGAAAGGGTCTAAACTCCTTTGAGAAGCACAAAAGGAAAAACTTTTCCATTTGCTACGGTAAACCTTCCTGGTGGAAGACTTATGAGCTGCCACCAGAAACGATCTGACTGAAGAGGATAATCCAGGAGTCCTAGCAATTAGGTGAACTGGAGCAGCCAAGCCCTGAGCTTCAAAATGTCCAGGCTCGGATGAGGAACCCCCAAGGGGTGTGAAATAAGATACTGAATGGGATCCAAGATGGAGCCAGAAGATGAGACCAAAGGAAGGGAAACCATACCTGGCAAGGCCAAAATGGGGCAATGAGGATCACTTTGTCCCTCAGTCAACAAGCTTTTTGTAGAAACCTCAGAATAAGAGGTACTGGAGGGTAAGCATACAGAAGACCAGGAGGCCAAGCAAGGAATAGAGCATCTTTGGGGGACTCCCTCGGCTGGGGGTTCAGAGCGGAGAACTCGCTGCACTTCGAGTTGGAAGGAGATGCGAAGAGATCGTAGCAAGGATGACCCCACTCCACTGTACTACTCGCATGTGTAACCGGGTGCATGGAAGAAGCGTTGTGGTTGCTGAGGGCCCTCAAAACCGATTCTGCCGAGGGAAGGTGAGAATGGTAGATGAGGGGAAACGTGCATCCCCAGGTTTCGAACTCTCTCTGTGGTCAGGAAGATGTTGGACTGTAGTGTGTCTATCCATGCCCCAGTGTGGTCTATCACCTGGACAGGATTCAGAAGACATTTGGATGCATTGATTGTAATCCCCAAGTGAAGTGCAAGCTTTAGGAAATAATCCCAGGTTTGACAAAGTAGACGCTTGGTGGGAGCAGTGAGCCAGTCGTACAGGTACGGGTAGACCTGAATCCCCTGAAGTCTCAGGTGAGCCGACATACTGCCATCACTTTGGTGAACACCATGGGGGCTGTCATGAGACCAAAGGGTAGGGCTTGAAATTGGTAATGATCGACTCCTAGCTGGAAGCGGAGGAACCTCCTGGAGCTTCTGCGCATCTTTATGTGATAGTAGGCATCTTGGAGGTCTAACAAGCACATCCAGTCGCTCTCTTGCAGGTACAGCATGATGAACTGTAAGGTGACCATCCAAAACTTTTCTTTGGCAACTGACAGGTTCCGGGTAGATAGGTGCAGAATGGGCCTTAAGTCACCCGTTTTCTTTGGCAACAAAAAGAACCTGGAGTACATGCCCAATCCAGACTGATCTGGGGGGATGGGTTTGATGGCTCATTTTTCTAGCAGCTTGGAAATTTCCAGTGCTACCACCACCTTTTGCGTGGGTGCTACGTCTGGGAGGTGTTTGGGAGGAACCACAAACAGGACTGAGTATCCTCTGGATATAATCTGAAGCACCCAGCGGTCTGATGTTATGTACTCCCATCCCGCCAGGTGCAACGACAATCGACCCCTGACTGCCTCCAGAGTAGAGCAGTCGGGCAACTCCTCAGGGTTGCTGCACAGGTCTGTCCGAGAATGGTTCTTGAGACCCAAAATTCCTTGGACCCCCTCTGCCTCTGGGTCGGCCCTTTGCTGATTCCGGGAAAAGGATCTTTGAGGGTTCGAAAAGTGGATTCCGATGGCAGACAGTGTCTTCCCGTCTTTCTCACTCTGGACCAAGGTGTCTAACAGTCTTACCAAAAAGGGTAGAACTGGCATAAGGGGCGCTGGCAAAAGAAGGTTCCGTGAACTGACATAATCTGAGCCAGGCATTGCGCCTCATGGACACGCCGGACCCAGCTGCCCTAGTCGCTCCTTCAGTAGCATGTGAAAGGAGTTGCATGGACATGTTGGAAACTGCTTTTAAAGTGGCCATATTCGTGGAGAACGTGTTCTGTCCTCTTGTGACATGGACTTAGGGGGAGACTCAGCCAGTTCTTTACCAGGTCGCGCTGCAGTCTAGTAACGTGGGCCAGGCAGTTCAGCTCCCAGATGGAAAAGGTCGCTGACACATAAACCCACTTCCCTAAGTGGTCCATCATCCTAGACTCTCGGTCAGGGGGATGAACAGAGGAACTCTCCTGGGCTAGTTCCTTTCTGGTGGCTGCTGCTACCACCATAACATCTACAGGGGACCCTTAGTTCCACACTGGTCTGTCAGTGGGAGGGCTCAAAATTTTCTCTGGTTGTTTTGGGATTGGTTCCATGGTGTTCAGCTCCTTCCAGGCCCGCGTGGTGACCAGGTCCACCAGGGGATCTGCGGGAGGGGACACCCAGGAAGTATATGGGCCTGTGCCGAAAGCCTCCAGGAACACAGACTTGTCGAAAGATTTGGGGATGGACCAACCTCCCCGTTGGCTTAGGATTTCCATCATGTCTCCAAAGTAGACATCGTCAGGAGGTGATCCGGGGGAACCTTCCCCATCATCCAAATCCGTGTCCCCAGTAATGGACTCAGGGGAGTCCAAGTGCCTCCTCTTACACGTATGCTTGCGAGGAACATCCCGGGTGGGGATCTTCGGGGGGGAACGACTCGCAAGCCACTTGTTTCTCGGGGGAACTGCATTGGGCTCCTCTTGCATGGACTCTCCCTCTAGTAAAATGATGGGATTCGTAGAGAAAGCCGAGGGAGTCGGGGTGGTGTCCAAGGAAATAGTCAAGGGTCTTGATCCAGTGGAGAGAACCCTTTCTACCACGTCGAATGCCGATGGAGAACGTGCCTTCTGGGCCACCAATAAGGAAACCACTCTCCCCGGATCCGACACAAGAATCAGAGCCGGGCCCGATGTGGATGGAGCTCCGAGGGGGGAAACTAGGCCCGACAATGCCAGAGCCGATGGAAAAAGTTCCACTCCCTCGAATCTGACACCCAGGCTCCAGCTTAGAGATCCACTCGGATCCAAACTGGTTGGATCAGACACGCTCCAGGCAGCGGCTGGCGTTCAGGAGACAAGGTACCGTCGGTGCCGACCCCCTGACTAAGGCCATCCTCGGATCCAAGTACTCCTAACCTGATGGTCGGATCGGAGAAGGAAAAATTGGCGTGAAGAAAGAAATGAGATCCCCCCCTCCAGAGGGAGAGAAGGCTGTCAAGACTCCCATCTGGATTTGTGTACGAATGAACCTCCTCATCATTTTATCCATATCAACTTCGGAAAGGCTTCTAGTGGACTGCGACAAGGCCACGGACTCCGACTGACCTAGTGGGTTGAGGAACCGAGGCCCTAGATAGTAGCCGTGTCTCCTTTGGCTCCGGGAAAAATCTGGGATATCGGAACCGAGGGGAGTCACAGAGCCTAGACTGATTCTTGGCAGGAGTTCCTGCAGTAGAAAGGTCCGGGGACCTCTTACGTTTTTCAGACCTGTGCTCTCTCTCCTTCTCTCTGCTTTTTCTGTGTTCCACTTCCACAGGCTTGGAAAAGGGAGAGTGAGTCCCAGCCTGCGAGGGAGAAGGAAGGACAAGAGAGGAAGGAGAGGCAGCCACAAGAGTCGCTGTGACCGAAGCAGTAGAAGAGGCAGCCGCCTCTGTAGTAGGCAGAAGGCCTTTCAAGGCCAACTTAGTCCGTCTATCCTTGATAGCACGCAGGTTAAAACCTGCGCAAATGGTACAATCAGTGCTCAAATGGGCTACACACAAACACATAATGCAAAGAGTGTGGCCACTGGCGGGTGACAATTTGTGGCCACACTCAGTGCACCTCTTAAAGACCGGCTTGGGATCAGCCATGTTTCTCACAGAAAACGGCAAATCTATCACACAGAAAAGAGAAAACAATATTTCCTACTCAGACCCACTCGCCACACTCTCAAAGGCACACAGAATGCTGGAGGGGGGAGAAGAAGCAACAACACACTAACAATAAAAACTACACAAAAACCCTAAAACACGACACACCAGCAAGGGGAGGAAGAGGGGAACCTACACTAACACTCAATAAACTTTAAAAAAACTGCCAAATTATCGAACTACCCAACTCACAGACTCGGAGCTCAGGATCACGATGCTTCTGCCAAGTCGCAGCAAACGAGATCTGGGGGTTGGAAGGTAGTGGAGGTGTATTATGGGTAAGGGGGAAGCTTGGAGCTCGAAACAGATGCTAGTGAACTTGCCGGCTTGGATCTGATACGGATCCAGTACCCACAGGTTGAAGATCAAATGAAGTAAACTACTTCAGATAAAGGGTTTGTATGAAGAGAAACCCTGTCTTTATGGAACATCAAAAAAGGATGTGAAGAATCAAGTGTCTGCAACTCTGAAAAACTTTTGGCAGAGGCAATCACCACCAAAACAACGTTTTTCAAGACAACAGATTCAGATCCAAGGAGGCTGAAGGTTCAAAAGAATGGCCAGCTCCTGAAGAATAAAAGGCAGATCCCAGGGAGGGACGAGATCATGTACTGGCAGACAAAGTAGAAAAGTAACTTTGAGAAAAGCCTTTGATATCGAGAGAAGCCAAGGGCATACCTATTCTCTCTCTTCCAATATGAATGTTAGAAATGGCTGCTAACTGTACTTTGAAAGTGGAAAAGCTAGAATTTGAGCAGAATAATTCAGCTAGAAAATCCAATACCGATTCCAAGGGGGGGGGGAGAAGGGGGTTGAGTCCCTGAGACTCTATCTACAAAAGAAATCTTTTCCATTCACTGTTATACACTTTTCTAGTGGATTTCTTCTGAGAAGAGGGCAAAATATAAATGACCGTCTGTGAAAGCCTGGGATTCCTGGCCATCAAAGGAACTGAAAAAAACATGCAACAAACTTGAGAGACTGAAGATTGTGGGAGGGGGATCCAGACCTGCTGGGTGAGAACTGAGACTCAGAATGCAATCCAATACCCAAGGGGGGCTATTTCAGAAGAGGCCAATGGAAGGGAAACCACAACTGACAAGGCCAAAAGGGGGTGATGAGGATCACTGTAGCTCTGCAGTGGGCTTGCTTTCTGTAAACATTTACCATCAAAGGAAATGGGGGATAAGCTTAAAGCAGTCCTGGGGCCAAGCAAGAGTCAGAGCATCCCTGAAGGACTGCCCCGTGGGGGGGGGGGTGACAATGGTGTATTAGCTGTCACAGTTGGTGCTGGACAGGGAAACAAACAAGTTAAGACAGGGAATACCACAGTGCCAAAAAATCCAAGCTGCTAATATTGGATTTAGGGACCACTCCTGAATCAATAAAATGATCCTGCTGAGGCTGTTGGCCAGAATGTTGGAGTTTCATGGGATATGCCCTGCCACCAGAAAACGCTGAGAGGAGACAGCCATTTGCCAAAGTCTCATGGTCTCCTGACAAAGACAGTAACTCGTTTCCCTCTTGTTTGGTTAGGTACCAGATGACATATTGCCCATCTATACCACAATCACATGCCTGGGAAGGGTGCCCTGAAGAGCCAGCAATGCAAGGAGGACCCCTCATCTTCAAAACACTGATATGAATGTGAGCATCTGTGGGCAACCAGGACCCTTGAACTGTCCTCCCTATGAAATGCCCCACTCCCGTCACAGGAGGGAGGAATCAGTCGCAACTGTGGATGAAGGAGAAAGAATTACAAATGGTTACATTTATTAATGGAAACTGTAACTACCAGTGAATCGGCACATGACACACTCTTGTCAGTCATATGTGGAAATCCAGAGGATGAGTTAGGAAGGACCATTGTATGGCCAGAGTCCATGGTAGGGCACTCGTGATATCTGGCTTAAGGGACCAGTCGATGCTGCCATATGACCCAGAAGCTTCATAACTGTGTGAACCACAGGTTTGGGAATTTCAAGCATCGACAGAACCTGAGCTTGGAGACTGAAAACTATGGAACTTGGGAGAGTGGCAATTTGATGGACTTTGTATAAATGACATTCTATGAACTCTGTTAAGACTTGCACAGGCTGAAGGCTCAATTTCGGGTAGTTGGCTGTAATGCCCAAGTTGTTGCATTTTTGGAGTAAGGAGTCCCTGGCCAAGATCAACAAGGACTTTCTGGGGGGCAGTGAAGAACCAAATGTCCAGGTATAGAAAGACCTCAAATCCCTGCACCCGGAACCAGGATGCGATCACTTTGTAAACACCTCGGGGACTATGAAACCAAATGGCAGGGCCCTGATCTGATTATGATGGGAGAAGGAACCTCTGGGAACATAGATCTATCTTGATGTGATGGTGTGTCCTTGAGGTCTAACAGGCACATCCAATTGTCCTCCCTCAGAAGAGGTAATATGGACTGCACCACGACTATCCAGAAATTGGTCTTTCTGACAAAATTATTTAGTTTATTTAAATCCAAAACTGGCCTGAGATCATTTGTTTTTTTTAGTACTAACAAGAATCTGGAATAGAACCCCCCCCCCCATGTTAACTGGTCTAGTAGGACCTCCTGAATGACTTGACTTGTGAGCAGCTTTTGGATCTCTGCTGCTGGGCAAAATCTCTGATGGGATGGAACATCTGGGAGACATTCTGGGTAACAGTTTGGAACTTCTAGAAAGTGGATGAAAAAACCTCTGGATACAACACTTCCAACACCCAGGCATCTGAGATGATGGCCACCTAAGCTTTTGGGTGGAGAGCTAGACAACCCCTGACTGCCTTAAAAAAAAAACAGTTGAGCAACCCTTCAGGACTGCTGTAAAGCCTCCCCCCAGAAAAAGAACCATGGCAGCCCTGATTCTGTGGACCACCTCTGCCCTGTAGGTGCTGTCCATTATGTCTGCCACCCCATACTCAGGAGGTACCCTCAGAAGAAATGTCCTGGAAGGAGAACTATGACTTCCTGAAAAAGAGAGCTTAACCACCTCCTCTTCTGATTCCTAGAAAAGGTTTGCTGGGGGGGGGGGGGGTAGAAATGTGTACTTCTTCAGGGGACAAAGTCTTCCCATCTTGTTCTCTCCTCATCAAAGTGCCCTTAACCTTGGACCCCAACAATGAGGAACCATCAAAAGGACCACTGATGAACACTTTGAAGCAGTCTGCAAAATTACATAATTGCACCGAGGTGTGACATCGCATAGCCAATTGCAGAGCTTGTCATTCTAGATACTCCATCAGCCACGTTTGAGATGAGTATCACTGAAACATTAGTTATGGAAACAAGAGTGGACAATACAGCATCCATTTTTTTCCTAAGTATCCACAGACTGCTGAGTCTTGAGATTATTTGGCACTTCAGACACTAGATTCTGCTGAAGCCTTGACAACTGTGATAATTAGTTTAGTGCTAAAGGTGGATGAGGCATAGAACCACTTCTGTTATCGATCCAGAGCCTAAGACTCCGTGTACAGGGGGTTAATCGAGGAACTCTCCTCAGAAATCTTTCTGGTGGCTGCCATCACCACAATGGCATTGAAGACCAGACTCTTACACCAATGAGGCCTGTTTTTTTTTTTTTTTGGGGGGGGGGCAAGATCTTTATTCATCTTTCTAGGGATAGGCTACACTGTGTTGGGTTCCTTCTACGACCACCAGGATACCAAATCTATAATGGCATCCAGAGAGGTAAACCACCCAAGGGATGGATGGGCCTGCTCTGAAAACCTCCATAAAAATGGACTCTTCCGGAGATGGGGCTATGGTGGTCCAGCCCCCACGCTGGAGAAGGAGCTCCAACAAATCTCCAAAGGAGGCTTCATCACGCAGGGACTTGGGGGAACCTTCTCCTTGCTTGAGGTCAGTATCTTCAGTGAGGGACTAATCCCAGGAATTCAATAACTTCCACCTGCACTTTCACTTCTCCAATACATCCTGTTCTGATGAAGCTGAAGAGGAAGGGGAAGACTGGAGAAGCCATGCTAAGGGGGCTGACTAGAGTCTGGCTGACACAGGCTGGCCTGGAGCAGAATGACGACTGGGTAGAAATCCAGATGAAAATTAGGAGAAGGTTCCAGCTGG